>NC_043011.1:40355880-40420880 GCF_006345805.1 Octopus sinensis
ATGTTGGTTTCCAAGTGTTCCACTTGTTACCTTAAAGGAACTGCTATCTTCTCATTGTACTATAGTGTAAGGGACTGATTATTTCACATATGCATTGTACCCTCAACGTATCCCCCAGCAGAATCAGTGTGACATTGTAATTAACAAGGTTGGTACTTTGAATCACATGTACCGTCCAATGAAAGAGCAACCATGCAATTGCTGTCTGCTGCCTTTCACTCTCTTGGTTTCAATCAAACCAAAGTCTATGGTAGAAATACCTGCTCATGGTGATATAAAGTGGGATCGAACTTGCAATATCATGATTACAAAGCAAACTTTTTAACCATCAAGCCGCATTTCTGTCTCTAGCACAAGACAAATAAATGAATAAATACACACACACACTATTAGCAGAGCTGTCTGCTATTCTTGCATATGTTTTTATGTCAGTGCATGTGTGCCTAAATCTGTATGATGACAGACAGCTGGGATCATCTTTATTAACGTTCACTTTCCCATGCTTGCATGGGTCAGACAGAATTTGGTAGGAGTGTGTAATTTTCTATAGCTGGATGCCCTTCCTACTCCCAACCCTCACCTGTTTTCAAGTAAGGTAATATTTCCCCATGACCTGACACGTTCTCATAGAAGATTGGAAACAGACTCTTCTTGCATGCCAGTGACCGGACACACACATTATACAAGCTGGATTGTTTCAGTCCCCCTCTCCTAAATCCACTCAAGGCTTTGGTCAGTTTCTTATTTCTTTATTGCCCACAAGGCCTAAACATAGAGGGGACAGACAAAGGGATTAAGTCGATTACATCAATCCCAGTGCATAACTGGTACTTTATTTATTGATCCCAAAAGGATGAAAAGCAAAGTCAATCTCGGTGGAATTTGAACTCAGAACGTAATGGCAGACAAAATACCGATAAGCATTTCGCCTGGCATGCTAACGTTTCTGCCAACTTGCCACCTCTGGTCAGTTTCTACTCCACACATTTTGGAGTGAGTCTTGGTATATTTGCTGATCCCACTACAGGTTCTCTATTTCCAAAGCTCAGTGTCCTTTGTTTGGACTAATATTTTGATATCTTTGTGCAATTGTTCCTTTTATTTTAATTCAGTAGAAATTTTAAATGTACAATTGGCTTACAACAAGAGCTGGTCTTAGGAGATATTTTCCTAATTATTTAATCTCTGAATGGGGGCAGTCTGCTAACTTGCTTAGGTTCTTACGAAACAAAATATAAAAGAAATTCAAAGTATTTGACAATCTTTACATTAGATATATTATTTATTAATCTCTAGTAAACAGGAATACTAGTTTAATGACTAAGTTTTAAGAAATGTATCTTGAAGTCTGGTTTCCAGTTTAACACGTACACATCTGTAAAAGCTATTGGATTTACTTCAAACTTTTTCATAGTGAAGAAGACAGGTCATAGCTTGCAGAAATGGATAATAAAAAGCTAGTAGTTTTTGTCAATAAATAATACCTTTAGTTATTAACATCAACTGTGGTTAGGAAATAAATTCTGAGAGCTATAACCATTGGAGTTTTATTCAATGTAAGAAGTACAAAGAGACTCTTAAAGTTTTAAGGTCTTCTGTAAAGTGTAAGAACCTGTCTTTATCATTGTTTACAGAATAGTTTCTTTGTCGACTAGCTTTTGACCTCTGTTTTAAAGAGGTTTAAAAAAAAAAAAAAAAAGATATCTAATAAAGTAGCAAAAGGGCAAATGAGTGATAGTATTGCTAATAAAAATAATAAATCTAAGCATTTATATTGAAGAATATTATCATAGGCTGGTCTTAATACCCTATTTAGTTAGTTATGTCTATATATCTTTGTTGAAATTAATTAACGATTAGTAAATACCTTAGAAAGAAATAGTGCAAAATAGTTTAGGTAAACTATTTTACAACAACACTGATTACTTTAAAAACTGTTTGGATGAGAGATCTTTGTGATATTATGGGTAATTACATTTGACAGCTGGTTTCATTAATAATCATTTACACCATCAGTGCCTTATTGCTTCAGAAGTAGAGAATAATTATAGTTGATTGCTTAAAAAACTATTAAATCAACTCCTCTGTTTCAATTTGTCTGGCTGGCTCCAGATGCTGAACTAACAATATTTAAATGTATGAATTTTTGCCAAAATTACCCAACCGTGTTAGCACAAAGAAATAGTTGTAAAACAAAAGGAAAATGAGAGTTGGATGAGGAAAAGCAAACAGCCAAATCCTGAGTTAGTTTTGTCTGAGTAAAGCTAATGGCTCCAATATTCTTATGATTAGCAGAACATCAGTTTAAATATCTGTTGAGAATTGTTTAGTGAATTCTAATTTAAGATAATACACGATCTGTGTTTATGATTTGGTTGCTAAAAAATCTAGGTTGGAATAATCAGTGGCATGTGGCCTAATGGTTAAGCTGTTGCACTCAAGATCACAAAATCAATCTCAGACTGAGATGTGTTGTGTTTTCTTGATTGAAAACACTTCATTTCATGTTACTCCAGTCCACACTGCTTCCAGTGAGTAACCCTTTGACAGTCTGGCATCCTGTTCATGAGAATGTTGTGATTTCTGTCACTTATACACATGGAAACTGGGTAACCAGCCCTGTAAATCCTGGAACTTGAGATTGTAATGTCCAAGAGTTTGCTGATGTAATTACTGGGTCATAGAAATGGTTTTTGCCAATGAGCAAGAGCAACATATCTTTTGGCTGTCTACTAATGCTCCTTTTCACTTGTTAGACCGCTTTCCCTTAGTCTGTCTTATTGTTTATTCTCTAAGCTTATTTGCCAAGGGCTATTAAAAAAAAATTTTTTTAATTTCTCTCACTGAAGAAGGGCTTTGCTTGAAAAACACACAAGTTATTTATTTATATTTGTGAATATATTCAGTGGTTTATGCCAATGTAGGCCAGCACCACTTTCCTTAGACTCTTGTATTTATTTGCTTAAAATTTGTAGTTCTTCACTCAGAGCCCTGTTTACAGTCATAGATTTGAACTTTGCTTAAATGTGTTGTCAGTCTCCTTTGGCAGAAGTAGAACTCTGTTGAAGGGAGACAAGCTTTAGACATATCTAAAGTTTGTTGAACTTGCTTAAGATATAAATGAAATATGAGATATTGAGAAAAATAACAAAGGAGAAAGGAAGATATGTTCATAGAAAATGATGAAGATTTAGACTAAGTAGATAAAAGTGAAATTATAGAATTTAGAACCACTTATCAGAGAAATTTTCTAAATACCCATGTCAAAGAAAGGAAGAAAAAAAACCTTAAGACCAAAAAATCTGTAATTTAATATTAGTTGTAGACCTCATGAATTTTTTAAAATCCCCCCAAATTTTTTATTGGTCGAATACATTGCCCTCTCACAAGTGTTTATGCACTTACAATTTGTTCTGTTCTCTGCTCCATGGGATACTGTGGGTTTGGGCCATGCTGTACAGTAGCCTTACTGACCACCTCCTTTATTACACAAAAATATACACCTTCTACTGTAGCAAACCCACGTATGGAAAGTGTCCACTCCATCCCATGCCAATGTGCTACTTCTGTTTCACATTGTAATCAGTGATGTTAGAGGTGGTTGTTGGAGGTATGCTTGTTGGACACAGTTGGTTACACGTGTTCATAGTAACTATTTACAACTAGATAAACATGATCTATGCATGTTTTTAGTCCCCACCACCACCACCACCATAATCATTGCCCCTGTGGTCACAGCTCAGTTACAATAAGAATATACAAACTGTTACTGCTTTGCCTAGAAGTCTGACCCCACTAATGACACATACAATAAATTTCTGAAGCCTGGACATGGTTGTAGTATTTACCAGGTTATCTCTCTTCATATCCAAGCCATTGGCTATTCAACGCTCACATATCATAACTGCCAACATTTCTACCTCAAAAAGACATTTATAAAACTTCACGATAACTTTTTGATACAGAGTTTTCAATAGAAAATAAAACTTGTGTGGGTGTGTGCAGCTGTGTATATCTGTATTATTATTATTATTATTATTATTATTATTATTATTATTATTATCATCATTATTATTATTATTATTTCAGCAGTAGGTCAAAGTTTATGGATATATTTGTTGGGTTCTATTTTATGGAAATACAGCTAGATAACTTTTGAATATATTTAGAGCTATTGTATTATATCTCACTTTATGGCTATATCTTTAGATATCGTCTGAGCTGTTGTGGGTCATATTTTCTTTTTATGGTGTTGTCTGTGAATATCTTTTATTTCTAGTGTCTGTAGATTATATTCTATTGAGATATGTTTGTGTAGCGTCATAATTATTGTCGAAGATATTTTACCATTATGTATTGACATGATAGCTTTAAAAAGTTTGCAGTTGCTACAGTATGCTTAGGGGTGTGTGTTTATTGCTTAGTGAAGGTGGGAAGGCCAATGACCGAGGTGGGTGATGAGGAGGAAATTGTGTAGTTATCTTCAGGTTAAAGCACTGCTCTGAATGCTTTCAACAGAGTGGACTGAGCTAAAGGGGCTGTGTGTCCACTTCACAATCAAATGGCTGATAACATCTTGTGAGTGATGTATGTTAGATGGACACTGTGTGGAAGATTGTCGTGTGTGTGTGTGTGTGTGTGTGAACAAATTACTGGCAAACCTGTCTGGTAAAGAAAAAGTACCTCTAGTATTTTTGTTCTGCCCAAGTTGCTCAGACACTTCCTTGTCATTCTCGCCATCCTAAATGCAATGAACCAGTGATTGATGGGTTTGAAATCTATAACCAATAACCTTATTCACAAAAAGCAAGATATTAAGATATATATATTTATGTATGTGTAGTATACATGACTAAGATAATTGAAGTATTTTTAAGGTTCTTTTATTTTTATATATATTTTTTTATCAAATATGTGATCTTGTTATATTTAGTTGATATGGCTTATATAGTGTCTGAAATTGGCTATTCTTGTCTTTAAATAATCTAAAATTCATAAACATCAGTTTTCAAGCTACAGTTGTTGTTTTCGTTGTTGTTGTTGTTGCTGTTGCTGCTACTGCTTGTTTGTATTATATTTTCTTCAGAGTGTTTTTATTTATTTAATTTTTTTTGTTTTTTTTTTCTGTTGATGTCTTCAGTTTTTGTCTTCAATTCAGATCTCTGCTAATATTTATTGATTGCCATTGTCTTGATTGCATGATTCTTTTTAAAATACAGCCAAGAGTGCCTTTTATTTTATTTTAATTTTGTGTCCACTAACAGCCGCCATTATTATCATCATTTAGTTTTTTAGTTTGTTTGTTTTTTTTTATTTTGCTGTGTAGTTTTCTAGTTTTGATGTTGGTTTTTTGATATTGAAAAAAACAAACATTATCTCCCCTTTTATCATGAATTCTCACCTTGTTCCCCCTCCCCCTCTTATTTATTTGGATGTGCTAATTTGTGTGTTTACTTAGAATGATTCGTTTTTGTGTGACTTAAACTTCATTAAAGGAAATAACTAATCGATTAGATTCAACACAAACACACATGCACACATTTGCGCGCACTCACACACACGTGCACACAATCTTATTTATGGGTAAGTATAAACTTGTCTCTTATTTATCTTTGTAATCTGGCTGTGGTGTTGGTTAGATAATGTCTAGTCTGTTTGAGTATGTCTTAGTTTCTAGACCAGCAATAGTTAGTCGTAGGCATTGTTCATAAGCAAAAATAAATCCAAGTGTAAACCTTGTACTGCTTCAGCATGGCCACAGCTCACAGGCTGTGAAAGAATCAAGAGTATATAATGGCAATGTCAGCCGTTTGTTGCATGGATTTTTCTTGAAAGCTGATATATTTCCTCAACTGTGTTTTAGTTATTGTTTTTTGTTCTCACATCACCACCTCCACCCCCACGCCCCACACTTGTAAGAATCTCTCAAATTTTAAATAGAGAACTGAGAATATTTTTTGAGTACTACTTTTGTTTGTTTTATATAAAATTTTAGCGAAATATTATATTAATTCCTCACTTCTTTTTTTGAAGCTTGAGCGATTATCAAAATTACACAAGTATCAGTATAATGTAAAGCTATTCTTTCAAATTAATGTTGACTAATTACTGTTAAGGGGGGCAAGCTGGAAGACAGGGTTGGCATATGGGAAACAATGCTCAGTTGCATTTCTTGCCATGCTTTACATTCTGAATTCAAATCCTGTCCAGGTCAACACTGCCTTTCATCGTTTTAGGTTCATGAACTAAAGTGAAAGTGAAGTACCTCGGTTGCTGTAATCAATTTGCCCCTCCTCTCAAAATTTCTGGCTTTGTGCCAAAATTAGAATTTTATTATTTAATGAAAGAGGGCTTCATTCAAATAGGTTCACATAGAACTGGCTCCAGGCTTCTTGGTGGCTGTTAGTGTCAGTTTCTTAGAGTTTGTCTTGTCTTTATTCTGCCTAAAATTTATAGGTGATATATCAAGGATGTTGTGGTGTAAATGTTTTCCAACAGGTGCTGGTTATAAAAGCTGTTTCAGCTAGAGAACCTGCAGTTAGAATTTGTTGCAGTCTTAATGCTTAACTACTGCATTGGATCATATCTCTTCACACAATGAGAACTTCCACACTTCCTATAAATGTTAGGCTTTGCAATCTGTAATAATTGGTCTTGGTGACTTGCAGTCATCACATCATCAAAACATTATGACCGATGCTTTTATTTGTTTTCTGAACCAGAAAGACACTCCTGCACTAAATAGTTACCTGATTTCATACCAAGCACAAATATATTGTGTTGTCTCAGTTCTCTTTCAAGTAAGTTAGGGCACCTACCTATATGTTAATTTTGTCATACTTACAGGTAAGACTTATAATGTCCTGATTCATTTTCAACTACTTTCTCCAACAAATTAGATGGTATTAAGTTGATCTGCTGAATTTTAAGACTATAAGAAGTAATCTTTACAGAAGAGGAACAAATTAATATTTGAAGAAAAAGAATTTAAATTATGCATAAATTGAATTAAGTGGAATTCTTATTAATTATAAAATTGACTGAAACTAATGTCTTGACGAATGTGTCTCTTTTTCAGTATTGCACTCTGTGTGTATGTGTGTGTCTGTGTGTTGCATGTCATGCTATAAATGAAGCTTTATATGTCCTGTCAGCCTACATATTGGGTTGAGGAATAATTCATGAGCGTTCACCCCCCCCCCCCCCAATTTAAAACTGCATGCAGAAATAAAATGCATTGGCAAAATGTTTTATGTTATTTGAAAGAGAATTTTTTTGCCCTACAAGATAGTGTGTTTTGATTTTTTAATTTTATTGATTTTTGTGTATTTTCAGATGATTAAAATGGAATGTCAAATGGGACAAAACTGAGCATTTTCGACACCATTTGCTTTTTGCATTTAATCGAGGTGTTAACCCCCACCAAGCTACTTGTGAGATTTGGGCTGTGTATGGAGAAAGAGCAATGCCTCAAAGTACCACCCGCCGTTGGTTTTCACACTACAATAATGGGAATTTTGATCTCAAGGACAGATCACACACTGGTCGACCAATTGAGTTTGATGAAGAGTGATTGAATTAACTTCTTCACAAAAATCCTCGTCAAATGACCAGAGAAGTGGCAGAGCAGATGGATTATGATAATAGAAAATTAAAAAATTGGTGAATGACCTTTGCTCAATGAGCAAGGTTCATGTTCATCAAACTTAATTGGTCAAACAGTGTGTGATCCATCCTTGAGGTCAGAATACCCATTTTTGAAGCGTGGAAACCAACGTCAGGTGGTACTTTGAGGCATTGCTCCTTCTCTGTACACAGCACAAATCTCACGAGCAGCTCGGTGGGGTTAACACCTCGATTAAATGCAAAAAGTAAATGGTGTCAAAAATGCTCAGTTTTGTCCACTTGACATTCCATTTTAATCATCTGAAAATACATAAAAATCAATAAAATTTAAAAAATCAAAGCACTCTCTTTTAGGGCAAAAAATTCTCTTTCGAATAACATAAGACATTTTGCTGATACATTTTAATTCTGCATGCATTTTTAAACTTGAAAAAATACTCATGGATTATTCCTCAATGCAGTATATTATTTTGTCTTGTGTTAGATTCTGGTTAATTTCCTAAACTATGTTATATTAAGCAAAGATCTCTTCCCTGCTACATTTAAGTGAGTGATAGACTCAATTACTACATTACTATTGAGTAGTTATAGTCTTGTTTGGGTTGACTCAGATTTCAGAGAAAGCTGTACACAGATGAACAGGTAGATATAAGGTGTTTGACATATAATTTGATCACCATTCAAATCGGGCATTTTAATACTCTTGGTTATTTTTAATACAAACCTGCACAAGGTCACCATTAGTCTTTTATTAACCGGCCCCCAAAACCACTTGTATTAAACAGTTTTAAATTTAAATATCAACTCAACATTTTGATGTTATATGAATGAACACAATATTTAGCAGGTTGTCAGTTTGTTAGATTATATTCCAAATACCAGATTCATGTACCAATGCAATATACCAGCCCTTAACGAACATCAGAAATGACCAGCCGTAACACTTATCAACATAAAAATACTGCACTGACAAAATAACAGGAATTACAGGACATCACACACACAGAAGAAATAGTCAAGAAAGCAAAAATGATGCCGAAGCATCTGTTAATAAACCTTTTATCAGCAGGAAAGAAAGAAATTGATATGTATTATGCCAGTGCTGCCTAGGCCACATCAAACCACATACATGTGCAAGCTTTCTCTGTGTATACCTGTGAAAGCTTAATGTGTTTAATTTCACATCCATAAGGTTGGGTGTTCAATTCTTGGACTGGACTTCACTTTGTGTGTATCCTTCAAACAAGAGCTTCCTTTCACATTACTCTAGGCTACTCAATTGTAAATGAGAATTGGCTGGGTGCAGGTTCAGTGCTGCAGGGCTCAAGAGGGTGCCTGTCTGCTTCTGATTACACAGGTGCCTTAAACAATTAGTGAAAGCAAGGTACATGTTATTGAGTGATATTTACATGCAAGTGACAGCTGGGGTATGCCTTCAGTTTATCTTTAAAGTTTTATGATAAATACAAGACGAAAGATTGTGTGTGAAAATGGATGCTAAGAAATTGGTAAGCAATGCAAAAAAAAAATTAGCTGCAAACATAAATGCCTTGCCTTGAATGGTAGGAAAGCAAGATAAGGTTAGATAATGTAACGAAATAACTTGTCACACTAGTAAATGTTAATGTACACACACACACACACACACACAACACACATTATTAAAGTTAAGAACATAATGTTGTCATCGACTTGTTATTGAGTATCGGTTGCTATGTTTGTTAATTCATGACCATATACGAATTCAGTGTTTCAATTTGGTGAATACATGTTGGAAGAAGCAGTTTTATTGTTTTATATCTGTCCTGTTCTTTTAAAGCCATTAGAACACAAAATATCTTAACCGAGTACAAAAATAAGACCAATTTTGTTTGTTTTTACAAATTTTCCTGTTATAAATGTGTATGTGTGTGTGTGTGTGTGTGTGTGTGTTGTTTTCCATATCCTTAAGTCATTATATTACTAGTTAAACCCACAACTACCATGGCCAGTTCTTTTTATTATCTTCTTTTTCTTCAGTTGATTTCATCTATGTTTTTGCTGCTGCTATATTTATTATAACTGTTAGAATCCACAGTAAATCCATTCCTTTCAAATACCTGAACCATTTTAAAGGAAGAAAAAGAAAAAGCTATGTCCAGTTTTTAAATTCCATTCACTTCTATGAAATAAACTTACAATTACAAATCAAATAATGTAACAGTAGAAAGTTTTGTTTCAAAGTTTAAGTACAAATCTTAATGCTAATTCTTCTTTTTGAATTATTATTATGACTATTAAAGAGAAAGAAGAGTGGAAAAGAAAATCTATCATTGTTTTCTTTCAGCTGTTACTAAACATTTGAAAAAGCTGGTTCAAGGTCGATCTTGTTTTATATATTCTATGTGAATGAATACTTACGATTTTCAATTTTTACTTTTGTATGCTATTGTTGTTTAAATTGTTAATTTCCCAATTTGATATATGAAGGAACTTATTCTTATGTTTTTTGAATTTATTTTCAGCGTCCCAAAATACAAGAAGCCCGGCATATTCGCCCTGTAAAAACCAAGAAAGACGAGTATCAGAAAATGGCTCTAGGTGTAGAATTTAGTGATTATCAAACTCCTAATATTCATGGCCCTGTCCAAGGTAAAGGCCATCATCGCAGAGGGCAGCCACACCAAGGCCACCCACAACAGCCGTATCAACAGCGCCCCGATAGCCTTGAGATAGCTTCGACTCCGACTGGTAGTATGGGAATCCCAGAAATGCTGTACGATATGACCAACCCTGATGTCATTCCGAATGGTTATGCTAGTCAGATGAATGGACCGTATTCGATGGTGAATCACACTCCCGGAGGAGAGAACCTGACTCCTGAACACTCAGCAGGGCTTCCAAATCGAAACAATGTACAATATATGCAAGGCAATCAAATGTCTCCTTCTCATGCTGTGGGGCACCATGGAAGATCCACTGCACGTGCTCAGAACCTGAACAGTGCTAGACCATCCAGGCCGCCCCCTGATCCTCCTTCAATGCCGGGTACACCGAAGCACGACCCAATAAGGAACAGTCCAATTGTGAGAGAGAGTCTTCCTCCACCGCCTCTCCCACCAGATCAACTTGATGAGCTGTCCGACAGCTACCCAGGAAGTCCCGACACGACTCCTAAGCACGTCTCCTCGAAGACACAGAATTACACGGATATCAACAGTGGTTCACCGGCACGAAGCAGTGACTCGCCAAGCCGTCACCCACCCTACGGGAGTCAAAACCGGACTCCCGACAGTGTGGAGTTTCCCCTACCTCCCTCGCCACCTAGCACCCATTCCTCCGGCACACCGGTCAGCTTGGATTCAATGCCGCCACCCCCCTCTCCCCCACCTCCCATTGAAACGCTCAGCTCAGTTCCGATGGCGCCAACCCCGCCGCCGCCGCCACCACCACCACCACCTCCTCCTCCTCCTCCGCCACCACCACCACCCCCTCTGCTGCCGGTTGGTGGGGCTCAAACTTCGAATTTATCTGTTGTTATGCAACCAGATGCTGTGTCCATTTCATCCACCACAAGTTCATTAACCACAACTTCTCTTGGTTCGGCCGGCAAAGTAGAAGACATCCTGAAGCCAGCCACTGGACAAGATCGTAGTGCACTCCTCGAAGAGATCAGACTTGGCGAATGTAAGTTCTTTCTTTCTTTCTTTTCTTCTTTTGTGAAAGCAAGATTTTACTGTGATACTTAAGTGCAAGTGACAGCCGGGTATGCCTTTGGTCTATTTGTAAAGTTTTAACTTTTAAAATAAATACAAGATGAAAGATCGTGTGTGTGTGTGGATGGATGCTAAGAAATTGGTAAGAAATGCAAAGAACTTCTTAGTGGCTAGTTTTAGGGAGCCTTCCAGGCATGGGAAAGCATTCGTCTTCTGGGTTCTGTTACTGTTAACTATTGTGCATCAGCTGCATGCAAAATCTTGCCAGTTTATGTGCAATCTTGTTGCATCTCTTTTACACAGGATACAATGTATAGCAACAAGGTTGTCAAAATATTAGATTAGCTATGTACAACTGATTTTGAATTCTTGTATTATAGCCTAAGGAACTAGTAATAAACAGAAAGAGACTGAGAACAGGGCCCTGATGGCCACCCAGCTGTACACTAAATTCTTTATTGAACTCAATAACTTACAATTTGCTGACAGCATCTCTGTACATGACTTTCTCTGCTTTTACAAACCATTCGCCTACATTCAGTTTTCTTAGCAACCACTAAGCAACAAATCATGAAATTCTGTTTAAAGGCCATCACCAATCGACAGTTACTAAATGCTGTTGTTTGCTCTTAGCTAAAACTTCTCTATTGTCTCACTGCAATGTTATCAGTTGTACCCCATCCAGACACGAACCTAAATTGCAGCTCATCAATTTGATGCCTCTGTGGTTGTACCCTACTGTCTTAAATAAAAAAAGAAAAAGGATATATTGGATAATGTATGGAGTTGTGTAGCATAGGTGGTTAGGGTGCTGGATTCATATTCGCCAGATTGCAGTTTCAAATGATGGACTAGGTTGTGTGCTGTGTTCTCGAGCAAAAGAACTTCATTTCACATTGCTCCAGCCCTACTCAGTTGTAAAATTGAGTTATCCTGCAATGGATTGCAACAGGTTTAGTAAAAATGTTGTAGCTTTGGTCACTCAGTGGGATGGTATTATTTGAAAGCTACAACAATGCAGAGAAGCGCATTGTAACAAGTGGTGTATGACAACATACCAGAGAGATGAAATGGTCTTGTCAAAAATTCCTTTGAACATAAGTTTGCAGAATCAGAGATGATCCACTAGCAACAAAGATCAACATTTATCACACAGCCGAGCCACTGCCTCTCAGTTTCACTTTCAGTTTCTCTAATATTCTTCACATTCTCTGTTGTATAAAATAACATCATTTTTCTAATTTCCCTTTTCTTCTGCTTTCCATATTCAATGGCACAAGATGCACTTTTTGGGGTGGAGTGGGGGATCCCAGGAAAATTTCAACCTAGATCCTATACACGATGTTGGGCTTTGATGCATTAAAAGCTACTTTTTTTTAATATGTGCTGCTGGAATTGGGGTGCATCTTATATATTTGTGTGTCTTTTATGCCTTCAAATATGGTAACCTTTGGAAGTCTTGTATTGTCTGTTAAAACTCATTGGAGAATAATTGTTTGCTTTTTTTTCTTTTTACAGGGTATAAGAAATTACGCCGTGTTGAAGACCGTAAAAAACAAGAACAACAGAAACGACAACCACAGGGAGGCAGGTTCGATGTTCAAGCGATCATGGATCGAGCAATAGAAATCCGGAGGAAAGTTCTTGAAGCTAGTGATAGTGAAGAAGAAGCATTTTCCGACGAAAACGAATGGGATTCTGATTAACGATAACGACGATGATAATAATAATAATAATAATAATAAGGATAATAATAATAATAATGATGATGATGATGATGACGATAATGATGATAATTATAATAACAACAAACAGCAAACAAAACGACGAAAGATTTCAAATAATAGACCCTCTCCCCTTTCCCCTTCTCTGCCCCCACTGGAAAAAGAAAAACAAATTATACAAAGCAAATACAAGTACGCACATATATTATATACACATACATGCATGCTTACCAACATACATATACACACGCAAGTACACATACACATTCAGTTGGGTGCGTATACCACAGATATCCATTGTATCTTTGTCCTTTTCCATGTGAACTTGGATCGAAAGTGTTATTACAATGACCACCACTACCTATGATTAAACAATGGATTTGTCCTGCTCTTATTATTTTTATCATTATTATTATTACTATTATATATATATATATATCTATATGTGTATATATATATATATATATATATATATATATATATATATATATTAAATTTTATTTTGCATTGCTGTTGCGTACTATTAAAAAAAACTACAAGTACTTCTTACATGGCTTTCATACCCTTGACTTCGATTAATGTATGATGGTGTCTATCTACCTACCTACCTACCTACCTATCTACTTACCTACCAATCTGTCTATTTATCTATCTATCTATCTATCTATCTGAGTGATCGATTGATCTATCTATCGATCCATCCTATTGGAACGCTCCACTGGTTGCAATTTGCATTTATTTATTTTTTTTTTTACTCTACCGTGCTCCTTCTCTCCTCTCATTCTCCACTTCTTCGTTCCCCCCCACCCAGTCCCCAACAATAGCCAACACATATTCGATGATTTGATTCGTAAGGAAAACAACCTCTCCACCAACATGTACACACACACACGCACACACCTAGTTCCCCACCGTATTCTTCGAAGAGAAAGTTTTTTTTTTTTTTTGTACAGTAACATGAACTTGAAGAAACTAGAAAGAAAGAAAAGGAAAAAGAAGCAAGCTACTGAAGGGATCAACTCTGCACTTGTTGTTGTTGTTTTTGTTGCTGTTGTCATTTAATCTTTTGAGAACAAATGAAGCTCCCCTCCCCCTCTTGCTCCACACCTCCACACGCATTCAAAAAAGAAGAAAAAGGAAGGAAGCAAAGAAACAAAAAAAAATATTCAGATAAAAAATTACAAACCAACCAAACATAAAGAAGTCTTTTCTCTCTCTCTCTCTCTCTCTCTCTCTCTCTCTGAGACTTTGCTTCACTGGACTGAACAATGAATAAATTAAATTAAAAAAAAAATATATAAAACAGTAATAATAATAATAATATTAATAATAATAATAATAAAGGGAGTTAACTACCAGAAAACAGCCAAGAAAACTGGGGAGAAACAAACTGGATGTAGTTTTTGTTTTGGAAATATCATCACACATTGTAATGTCCGTTTTGTTTTGTTGTTTATTAAATGTACAGGGATGATACATTTTGTTAATATCAAAGAATCTCTCTTTCTCGTCCCACTGCTCTCAACCTATCTCCTCCTCCTCCTCCACCCTCTCTTTCTCCTGTAACTCCCATATATATGTATATATATGTAGCGTATATATATGTATATGTGATAAACAAAATAGTGTGTACTGTTGTTGTTGACCAGCCCTACCTTACCTCGTACTCACCCCCCCTAACTGAGTCAGTTCTCATGAAAAGGGGAAAAAAAAAAAAGAAAGAGGAAAACAAGATGTGGTGATTTCACATTCATTGTTTATGATGTGTGGGTGAAGTTGGTAGGGTACTTTCCTAAGATTTAGGTAGGCTTTGAATTTTTTTTTTTTTTTAAATTTGGTGAGACGAAGATTGAAGACGGGCCGTTATCAGATTTTGTTGAGGAAAAAGTCATTGCTGCTACTGAAACTCCCCCACCCCACTCCTTTGGCTTCAGTATGTGTGTGTATGTGAGTGAGTGTGCTTTTGTGTGTGTGTGGATGTATGTTTGTGCACACCTGTAAGCTTTATTTCCTCTTTCTCCTTTGGAAAGGGACAAGCATAATGGCATCTAATGATGATAATGAAACAAAATAAAAAAAAAAAAACATAAATTAATGTAACAAATTAAAGGAACCTCCAAGTGGTTGCTTGAACTGCTAGAAATAGCAGCCAAATTTTCCCCACTTAAAAACCATACTCTCCCATCGTAAAAAGAATAACGTTGGATAACATGTCTGGAATACACTGTCTAAATAAATAATGGATGGTCATGGCTGGAATGCCATTAATTACGTTTCTCTCTATTTGATCGGGGGTCAATTTGGGAATCAACAACAACACGACACAAAGCAAAATTCTTTAAAGTGAAAAAAATAAATAAATAATAAAAAAAAATTTAAACCCTCCCTTTCCCCATACCCCAGAAATTAGCATTTTCCCCCCCTCTCTGCTCGCCTCCTCCCCTTCCAACACAAATACTTTTTATTTCTGTGATTTTTTTTTTCTTTTTCCTCTGGAAATAAATATTAAACTGATATATTGGACAAATATTTATCGACTTTGCACTATGTGTACATATTTGTGTGTGTTTGTATGTGTGAATAAATTAAATTCTTCTATGCTGTCTGCTGGATGCTGGCATGGAGTTTCCAGCCAAGTTTAAACAATTCTTTTCTTGCATTATTATTATTATTATTATCATTATTATTATTATTATTATTAAAATCATTATTATTGTTGTTGTTGTGCTGAGGTTGATTATTCCCTTCCTTAAAAATCTGTGGTCTTGTGTCTATAGAGGAAATTATTTCCATTATTAAACAATTATTATGATTATTATAGCAAGGCTGCAAGCTGGCAGAATCGTTAGCACGCTGGGCAAAATGTTTAGTGGCATTTTTGTCCATCTTCGCGTTCTGAGTTCAAATTCCATCAGGGGTCAACTTTGCCTTTCATCTTTCCGGGGTTGATAAAATAAGTACCAGTTGAAAACTGGGGTCGATGTAAATGACTTACTGCTTCCCTTGAAATTACTGGCCTTGTGCTAAAATTTGAAACCATCATTATTATTATTATGATTATTATTTTTATAGCAAGGGTGGAAGATTGGCAGAGTTATTATTAGAGTGACTTACAAAATTGCCTTGTGATATTTGTTTTTTGCTATCTCTACTCTCTGAGTTCAAATCTCATTCAGGCCAACTTTGCCTGTCATCTTTTCAGGATGCTTACCACCACTTCATCCGTCTTCATGTTCTGAGTTCAAATTCTGCTAATGTTGACTTTGCCTTTGTTTTGAGGGGGTGGGGGCAATGAAATAAGTACCAGTTAAGTACTGAGGGTTGTTGTAATCGACTAGCCCCCCTCCCCACAAAATTCAGGCCCTGTGCCTATAATAGAAAGGATTATAATTGAGGCGGTGAACTAGCAGATTGTTAAGCATGTTTGACAAAATGCTTAGCAGCATTTCTTTTGGTCCTGTACCTTCTTAGTTAAAATTACCACCAAAGTAAGCTTTGCTTTTCATCTTTCATGGGGTTGATAAAATAATGTACCATTCAAGTACTGGAGTCAATGGCAATCGACTAATCTCCTGTGGGACTTGTATCTAAATTATAGGCCATGATAATGGCTTACATCAGCAACCTTCATAGAAGATATGAAATTGGCAAGAAAAGCAAATCAGACCACTGAGGCATCTAATGCTCTTGGTGAAAGCCTGCACATCACAATCTCTCCTTTCCACCCTGTCCCTCCTGAAATTCTTTGACTTATTTAAGAAATACACATATATCCTCACACACATACATTTTATATTTATCTA
Organism: Octopus sinensis; assembly: GCF_006345805.1. Classification (NCBI taxonomy): domain Eukaryota; kingdom Metazoa; phylum Mollusca; class Cephalopoda; order Octopoda; family Octopodidae; genus Octopus; species Octopus sinensis. The sequence continues at coordinate 40,372,729 of NC_043011.1, forward strand.
ACCCTTTAGTGTTTAAACCGGCCATATGCGGCCATATATTCTCCCTGTTTTATGTTCAAACTGGCCAGATCTGGCCTCTCACATCTACCTTGCAATGTCATTTTTAAAATAGACAACCACATCATTGATATCTCAAATCCACAAGATAATGTGCGATTAATTCAAAACAATGTGAATAAACAAACATTACACTTTACGATAATCTGAATGTGAAAGGGTTAAGTGTATATCCATATATTGTATATCTCGATTTTGCAAAAGTTGGGAGACTCCATGCTTTATTATTTTTACTATCAATACCTACTGGTTCTCGGCATTGGTTTTCATCCTTCTTGGCAGCATAATTAAGGTAAATTGAAAAATTATATTGGAGGGTAAAAAAAAACAAAAATTTTTTTCTTATTCCCTTGAAAAAAAAATCCCAAAATACTCCCATCATCTTTGGAATTCTTCAGTTTTATATTCTAAGACAAACTGAATAAGGCATCATATTTAACTGAACTTTGGACATTCTACCTTACATAGCATATGTATCTATATGCACATGGCTATGTTAATTAGAATTTTGCTTCACATATTCAAGGTTCTAGGTTCAGTTGATCTCACTGTACAGCACCTTGGGCAAGATTTCTTTTTTGAGTGAAATCAGGCAGATGGAAACTGTGTAGGCCACTCTATTCATATATAGTATTTGTCTCTGTGATGATTACATGAAGAGTTCAAACCTTTCTGTCAAATAAACTATTACAAGATAACTATCCATTGAAAAAAAAACTAGAAAACTCGTTTGGCAATACTGAGAGTCCTGACAGTTTAACCCTGAATATTTCTTGTAGATAAGCCTCCCTGCTTTTCTTATTTGTTTGCTGTTTTCTTTCTTTTCTGTTATTTGGCATGCATTTATTACTGTTGCTTCTCTTCTGCCTTCCTTCTGCATTTTAAGGAAAATAACTGCTCAGCATTTTGTTTTTGACTTTTCTGTTTTCTCCTTTCACTCTGTTCTGTATTGATACCCCTGTCTCCTTTTTCATGCCTCTGTCTTTCACACACACTTATACACACACATGCTCTCTCTCTCTCTCTCATAATCTTTAACACTCTGGATATGAAATCTCAAAAGTTTATATATTTATTTATTTATTATCCATAAGAATATCATTGACAGTGATTTAAGTTTCAGCCAGATAAGCCATTGTCGGACTGCCGTGTTTTTCAGTTAATGTTTTGAAAGCACTCAGCGTCAAAACAGAACTGTTATATTAGCATTTGTTTTTATGTTCAGTTGTAATAAAAACAAATTTTACATTAACCTCATGGGTTACTCAGTCCAACGATGGCTTAACTAGCTGAAACTTTGAAGTCACTGTCAATAATATTCTTGCTTAAAAATAATAAATTGATATTCTACAAAAGTATAGAGTAACCCATCAGATTAATGTAAAAATTGTTTATATTATAACTGAACACAAGAACACACACACACATCTGTAAAAAGCTGTTTTTACCTGTCTCTGTTCCTAAATCTGCGTGTGTATGAGAGATAGCTTCTTAACATATTTGGTCTCAAACAAGGTATCGACTAGGCCAATCTGTGATTGACCGCAACTCAGAAACAGCACATGATAGAAGCTATTATTGCTAACTGTTTAGATTGCAGGTGTTAGTCATGAGATGGAGAGAGGCCACATATCCCACGTTGCGGTGATGACGGAGCCCTAAGGGTTGATAGTGTTGCATTTGACTGTCACAGTTTGGTGACATAGGCCAACAAGTAAGCATCTATGTTGTTGATCAGCCTTTTAGAAATAGCAGCCCAATCTCCCTCAGATCACCCTATTGTATTAATAAAAAGATAGACATTTTATCTACACTCAGAGAAAGTGAGAATGCAGCCTTTCATCCATTCATGCATGGGGTCCCCAAACTTAGGAGAGAAAATTTCACAATGCGCAGTATTTAATTGTTGTAATTAATTGTTGAATTAAAATTAATGCACAGGCATGACTGTGGTAAAGAAATTTTGTTTCCCAACCAGATGGTTGAAGGTTCAGTCCCACTACATGGCACTTTGTGCAACTGTCTTCTTCTATGGCCTCAGGTCGACCAAAGCCTTCTGAGTGGATTTGGTAGGTAGAAACTGAAAGAAGCTCATCATGTGTGTGTGTGGTTTTGTTTCTGTTTCCTAACTGCCACTTGACAGCTGATGATTGTATGTGTAGTACATCCCTGTAACTTAGCGTTTCAGCAAAAAGGACTGAGAGAATGGGCCTGGCATTAAAAAAATAAGTTCTGCGGTTAATTCATCTGTGTAAAAGTCTTCAAGGTGGTGCCCCAGCTTGGCCACAGTCTAATGACTGAAACAAGTAAAAGATAAAGGCAATGGGTTAACTTTGAACATGCCTTCATTCAAAGAAGGTATGTTGTATGTGTGTATTCTTGCATATGGATACATGTTTGCTTTGCAATCACGCTAAAGTTTGCAGATGTAAACTCTATGTGGTCACTAAAACCACTAGAAATGGCAGCCAAATCTCCCTTATAATACACCCTATCATCTTTAGAAAAAAAAAAGAAAGGACATTCAATAATATTTTGGATTAGGGACTACACATTTATGACACTTGTCAGCTGTGATGTGCTGCAGGCTTTTAAGGGTTGTACAAGAGGCTTTGCTAAAAAAAAAATATCCCCAAAATATTATAAAAGAGCTTATGTATAAACATTTACTAAGACCTAAATTTTATATGTATGACATTACAATAACAGCATTATTAGAGAATGGTTGGTCATGGTTGGAATGCATTGAGTATAGGCCTCCTTGATCAGTCATCTGCTGGCTAAAACAATAACACTCAAGTAGATTTGATAGAAGGAAACTATGTGGAAGCCAGTTTATAATTGTGTGTGCTTCTGTTTGTTTCCTCTCCGACCTTTTGAAATCCGGTGTAGGTTTGTTTATGTCTCCGTAACTCAGCAGTTTGGCAAAAGAGATTGATAGAATAAGCACCTAACTTAGAAAACAAAATACTGTTCGACTTAAAAAAAAAAAGCTCTTTCAAGGCATTGCCCCAGCATGGCCATAGCTGAATGGCATACTAGTAAAAAAAAAAAAAAAGTATCATTAATTCAGGAGTCGTAAAACAATTCCCTTTGTCTCTCAACCTCTTTCACTCGTCTGAATGGATTCTGGGTTATCACACTGGTAAACTAATGTCTCCTGTCATCACTTGCTCACTCGCCTGTTGGTGCAAATAATGTGGTATCATTATTTATTTATTTTTACATGTATTTCGTGATATGTGATTATATTCAGAGGTTTATATTCTGCTATGCTTTATCCTTTTTCATGTTGAGAAATGTCAATATTCTCAGTATTATTTCAATATTTTGGTGTCCTGTCGTGTGAAGTGTGTATGTATGTGTGTGTGTGGTTTTGTTTCTGTTTCCTAACTGCCACTTGACAGCTGATGATTGTATGTGTAGTACATCCCTGTAACTTAGCGTTTCAGCAAAAAGGACTGAGAGAATGGGCCTGGCATTAAAAAAATAAGTTCTGCGGTTAATTCATCTGTGTAAAAGTCTTCAAGGTGGTGCCCCAGCTTGGCCACAGTCTAATGACTGAAACAAGTAAAAGATAAAGGCAATGGGTTAACTTTGAACATGCCTTCATTCAAAGAAGGTATGTTGTATGTGTGTATTCTTGCATATGGATACATGTTTGCTTTGCAATCACACTAAAGTTTGCAGATGTAAACCTCTATGTGGTCACTAAAACCACTAGAAATGGCAGCCAAATCTCCCTTATAATACACCCTATCATCTTTAGAAAAAAAAAGAAAGGACATTCAATAATGTTATTTTGGATTAGGGACTACACATTTATGACACTTGTCAGCTGTGATGTGCTGCAGGCTTTTAAGGGTTGTACAAGAGGCTTTGCTAAAAAAAAAATATCCCCAAAATATTATAAAAGAGCTTATGTATAAACATTTACTAAGACCTAAATTTTATATGTATGACATTACAATAACAGCATTATTAGAGAATGGTTGGTCATGGTTGGAATGCATTGAGTATAGGCCTCCTTGATCAGTCATCTGCTGGCTAAAACAATAACACTCAAGTAGATTTGATAGAAGGAAACTATGTGGAAGCCAGTTTATAATTGTGTGTGCTTCTGTTTGTTTCCTCTCGACCTTTTGAAATCCGGTGTAGGTTTGTTTATGTCTCTGTAACTCAGCAGTTTGGCAAAAGAGATTGATAGAATAAGCACCTAACTTAGAAAACAAAATACTGTTCGACTTAAAAAAAAAAAGCTCTTTCAAGGCATTGCCCCAGCATGGCCATAGCTGAATGGCATACTAGTAAAAAAAAAAAAAAAGTATCATTAATTCAGGAGTCGTAAAACAATTCCCTTTGTCTCTCAACCTCTTTCACTCTTCTGAATGGATTCTGGGTTATCACACTGGTAAACTAATGTCTCCTGTCATCACTTGCTCACTCGCCTGTTGGTGCAAATAATGTGGTATCATTATTTATTTATTTTTACATGTATTTCGTGATATGTGATTATATTCAGAAGTTTATATTCTGCTATGCTTTATCCTTTTTCATGTTGAGAAATGTCAATATTCTCAGTATTATTTCAATATTTTGGGTGTCCTGTCGTGTGAAGTGTGTATGTATGTGTGTGTGTGTGTGTGTATATATATATATATATGTATGTATAAAATCATTGCGTATCTTTCATAATCTTGTTATTCTCCACTGATATGTTTTAAATTCTGCACACATCCATGTGGGAGAAAGCATGTGGCTTAATGGTTTGGGTACCCAGCTCCCAATTGTACGGTCATGAGCTTGATATCTGGCAGCATGTGTCCTTGAGCAAGGCGCTTTCTTTTTCTCCGTTACTCCAGTCCCACACAGCTGGCAGTAATGAGTTGTACCTGTAGTCTTGTCATCTTGATTGTCAAGCTGAAGATCCCCGAGAACCACACTGATGGTATGCATGTCTGTGGAGTGCTCAACCACATACATGTTAATTTCACAAGCAGGCTGCTCTGTTGATCAGATCACCTGAAACCTTGGTTGTCATAACTAATTGAGTGCCAGAAAGAAGGATGTATAGACACAGACATGGCTTCATGATTAAGAAGTTCACTTCCCAACTGCATGGTTTCAGGTTCATTCTCATGCACAACACCCTGGGCAAGAATCCTCGACTATGGCCCCAGGTCAACGAAGCTTTGTGAGTAGATTTCGTAGATGATGGAAACTAAAAAAAGCCTGTCGTGTTTGTGTTTGCATTTGTGCTCTATGAAAGTCACTTGCTACAAGCGGACGTTTTGTCATTGTCAAAACTAGCATCAGTTTGCTTCACAGCTGTGAAGATGTATGAAATGGGAGATCCCTTACTTGAAAAACATGCTACGGTTGGTAACCAGAAGGGCATCCAGTTACAAAACAATACCTTAATAAGATAGACATAATAAACTGATGTAAAATGAATAAAGGTTACATAATTATCATTTAATGTCTGTTTTCCATGCTGGCACTGGTTGGGCAGTTTGACAGGAACTGGCAAGCCTGGAGAGCTGCTCTAGGCTCCAATTGTCTGTTTTGGCAAGGTTTCTATGACCAGATGCCCTTAACACCAACCACTTCAGGGTGTAATGAGTGCTTTTTATGTGAACTGATATCCTGGTGAATGGGGAATGTTGAGTTACCCACACAGCCTGTCGGGTATCACCATTTGAAAGCTACTACAATAATACATGGTTACACATTGTGACAGTGGCATATAACAATACCTGATAGTCTGGTTGATACAGTGAAATGTGTGTGTCTGTGTGTATATATATATATTTATAAAATTTTACTGGCATTGGCTGACAGAATCATTTATGAAGGCTGAAAAGCTGAACAAGTTGATGGTAACTTGGGTTGGATGATGAAGACAAAACTTCAAATATTGATCTGTCTGTCCACTTTTGCCTATTGGTTCCTATTTCATTTTTAGTAACTAACTGTCTGTCTGTCTGTGTGTTTGTATATATAATACATACATATATATTCACACACATATACCTCTCACTCCCCCCACACCCTGCTTTCTCGGTGTGTGTGTGTGTTTGTGTGTGTGCACATACGTATATGTATGAAAAGGAGACAAGTTATCAATTTCATAACGAACAGTTTTTGACAAAACGAAACAAAAAAAATGAGCAAAACCATTTAATAAATATAAATGAAGTATAAAATAATAGTAATAATAATAATCATAATAATGGACAGTGGGTTTTTTTTTGGTTTTTTTTTTAATTATTTAACACAAAGAGACAACCTTTTGAATATATTTTTCACTGTCTTTCTCTCATGCCACCCTATCCTCTCCCAGCCATTCCATTTTAACAACTACAACAGCAGCAGCAACAACAACCCCACACCCCTATCAAAAAGGAAAAAAAAAAATGTTTGGAAATCCCTACAACCTTGTCTATGTATGTATGTATGTATGTATATGTGTATATTTACATATGTGTGTGTATGTATGTAAGAGTGTATGTATGTATGTATGTTTCTCTCTGTCATTTTACCATAGTCAGAACTGCTCCATATTTGACAATGTATTCTTGCAATGATGTCACCAACCATTCTTTCCTGAAAGAAACAAAAAAAAAGAATTAAAAAGAAAAAAGAAACAAAATACAACCTTTGTTACTGCTGCAAAGAATTGCTGCTAAATTCTATGGTTTATTGTTTGTGTGTTTGTGGTTGTTGTTGTTGTTATTATTATTATTAATATTATTATTAATATTAATTTTTTTTTTCCTTTCAAATAATAATTGTAACTTTTTATTTGTTTCTATTTTTGTTTTTGTTTTTTGTTTTATTTTATAATTATTTTTCAAATTTTTTGGCAGCAACGTAATATTAATAATAATAATAAAATTTGCCAGATGTTGATTCCAAAAAAAAAAAAATCTTTGGAAAATTTCTTAGTTCTTGGAATTCTCTTTCCCATGCGTTATATTCTCCTTCTTTCACTCTCTCCTTCCCCCCTCTCTTTTGCATGCACACATTTATATACATGCTTTCTCTCTCTCTTTTCTTTTTCTCCTTCATGCAGATCAGTGGTTCTCAACTGGTGTGTGTATGACCCCTGAGGGTCTATATAAGATGTGGGGGCGGGGTTTGTGCAACGAAATGGTAAATTTGGGATCCTGAAAAAAAATCTTGCTCTAGATATATGTATTACAAGAAACAGCTTGGCTCCTTTCTCTAACATTTTGCACAGTTCAACTGACATAAGTTGACGTCATCATCATCATCATCATCATCGTTTAACATCCGTTTTCCATGCTAGCATGGATTGGACTGTTTGACTGAGGTTTGGAGAGCTAGCGGCTGCACCAGGCTCCAATCTGATCTGGCAGTGTTTCTACAGCTGAATGCCCTTCTTAACGCCAGAGAATTAAAATAGGAATTTTGAAAAAAATTTCTGGAAAACTAGTTTTTAAAGATCGAATGGCGAAGGGGTCCACCAGAATAAAATAGTAATCAAATGAGTCTATGGATACAAAAAATGGTTGAGAACCCCTGATATAGATAATGAGTAGTTAAAGCTAAGCTAAGCCATACCATAGTACTAATCATGACCCTGATTGTTTAATGTCCTTGTTCCATTCTAGCGTGGGTTGGATAGATTGTCCATACCCAAAGCCTGCATTGTGCTCCAGTTGTCTGTTTTAGCATAGTTGGGTGACCTTTCTAACACCAACCACTTTGCAGTATGTATTGAGTACTCTTTTTCATGCCACCAGCACCACTGAAGGTCACCATGCAATTTGCAAGACTATGAACCCTTGAAGGATGCAGCTTTATACTAAGAGATGAAGAGTAGAGAAGGGTAAAGTATGAGAGGAAAGGGCCAGAGCAGAACAGGTTCCTTGCTGTAGAGGAGGTGCACAACTACTTGCATTTTAGAAGAGAGAGTGTTTGGGGTGATTAGGTGGAGCTGGAAATTAATAAAAATGGGGTGTACAGATATTTAAAAAGAAAAAGAAGTGGGCAGGGGATCAGATTTGACAAAATACAGGTACAGGCAGGGCTGTGTGGTAAGAAGTTTGGTTCTGGGTTCATTCCCACTGTATAGCACTTTGGGGCAAGTGTCTACTATAGCTTCAAGCTGACCAAAGCCTTGTTAGTGGATTTGGTAGATTGAACCTGAAAGACGTCCATTGTATTTGTGTTTGATTCCAGCACCACTTGACAACTTGTGTTGTTTTAATGGCCCTAAAACTTAGCAGTTCAACAAAAGAGAATGATAGGATAAGTACAATGCTTTTAAAAAATAATTATTGGGGTTGATTCATTCACCTAAAATCATTGAAAGTGGTGCCCCAGCATGGCTACAGTCCCACGATTGAAACAAGTGAAAAATAAGCAACAGAAATATAATGCTGTCACAGAATCCATTATTTCCTTAGAAATAGTGACCAATTTCTTACATCACAAATGAAGGTCAATGTCATCAAGAATCATTTAACTGAAATATAGATTTGATTGAGTTTGTATGCCATGGAGAGACAAAAGGTTTTAAGTGAAGAGGTCCCTTGCCAGAGAGACAAATATTCTTGGTGCTTCTTTAGACATTAAAATAAGTACCCTTTCTCCAAAAATCTTTAACTGTAAATGTCCAGGTTTTATATTCATCCACTATATACGAACTTATCCTAATTTATAATATATATACATATATATATATATTAGTGCAAACAGGAAAAATAAAACTCAAAATATGAGTATATGTATATTTTTATTATATTAAGGGCATTACTACATGTAAATGCCTCACACTATAAGGGACTTTTAAAGTAAATACTACCTTAATAAATATACAGCGTACCGACAGCGAGGGAATGCAGCTTGGAAGTCATCTCTTAAAAACAGATTCAGCCACAAATCATATGATTTCATAGAGTACATGATCTACTTTCTAATCGTCAGTGCAGGCATTATCAGAGCACATGAAAATGAACAAAATTCACAAACCAGACGAACACCAAATGTATCCAACAAAGCACATGGATATTTTCACACTGACTACTTGATAAATTCTTATATAGATTTTCTCCTTATTTTTAATTATGTACATTTTTATTAATATTTAGCAGAAGCAACAGAGTGACTCTAGGTCTGAGAGTTTTGAGTGTTGGCAATGCGCAGGAGTGGCTATGTGGTAAGAAGCTGCTTCCTACTGACATGGTTCTGGGTTCAGTCCCACTGCATGGCACCTTGGGCAAGCGTCTTCTACTACAGCCTCGGGCTGACCAAAGCCTTGTGAGTTGATTTGGTAGATGGAAACTGAAAGAAGCCCAGCGTATATATGTATATATATGTGTGTGTGTTTGTCCCCCACTCCATCACTTGACAACTAATGTTGGTGTGTTTATGTCCCCTGTAACTTAGTGGCTTGGCAAAAGAGGCTGATGGAATAAGTACTAGGCTTACAAAGAATAAATCCTGGGGTCGATTTGTTCGACTAAAACCCATCGCAAGTAAAAGAGTATGTATGTCCAACCCATGTCAGCCTGGAAAACGAATGTTAAATGATGATAATATACACACATCATCATTATAACGTCCACTTTTTCATGCTAGCATGGGTCAGCTGGAATTTGTTGAGGCAGATTTTCACTTGTCAGATGCCCTTTGTGTCACCCATTCTCACCTGTTTCCAAGCCAGGTAGTATTTCTCCAAGGTCAGATATATTTTTTGTCCACATAAGATTGGAAACGAAACAACATTGAAAGCAGATAAGATTCTCGTTTATTACTATCACATGATATTAGGACAATGTATCCAGCCACACACTCAACTGGCTTCTTTCGGTTTCCTGCTACCATATCTGCTCAGAAGGCCTTGGTTGACCTGAGGCTACAGCTGAAGACATTTGCCGAAGGTGTTCTGCAATGGGACTGAACCCAAAACCACATGGTTGGGAAGCAAGTCTCTTAACCATTCAGCCACACCCGTGTGCATGTACAGTTGTAATATTTGCAAATAATTAAGAAATTCTGTCTTTGCATGGCTCCAGTCTGATGACTAAAACCATCGATACAACATTGTTGCTTAACCTCAGGTCAAACCTTGATTGAGCTGACTTATGATTGAAGACATTCTGCTCGGTGAAGATTTGGCTTTCATCCTTTTGGGGGGTTGATAAAATAAGTACCAGTCAAATACTTGGGGGTTAGTATAATTGACTAGCCCCCCTCTTCCCAAAATTTCAGGCTTTGTACCTTTATTTGAAAAGATTATTTACAACAGTAAGATGTATTTTGAGGAAGATGTGCCTGCTATTTCTAGGAAGTTAAACAACCGAATAAAGACGAGATGGTGACTGGTATTGATATGACAGACGTAGACCTAAAATACTATTTGCTGTACCGTGTTGGCACTCGGGATCTTGTTGAAGTTTGTAGAAGGGGACAGTATGCAAAATGGGCAAATGTGGATGCAGAAATATAACACCTGGCTGGGGTTTTATTGACAGTCTTCTTTCCATGTATTCACCTTCCTCTTCCTCCTCCTCCTCCTCCTCCTCTCTCTCTCTCTCTCTCTCTCTCTCTCATCTGCCTTTTCTCTCTGATGGTGATGCTTATTTCTGAAATGCTTTCCTTCTTATTACAGAACTACCAAACAGCATTACTAAATATTACTTCACTCTTTACCTAATGATAATTTGGATAATAATGATTCTAAATTTTGGCACAAGGCCAGTAATTTCAGGCGGAGGGGAACAAGTTGGTTACTTCAACTCCTGTATGTAACCAGTACTTTATTTATCGACCCCAAAAAAGACGAAAGCAAAGTCAACCTTGGCAGACAAAACATTACTACTAACAACTCTGCCAGCTTACCCCTGTAAATAATAGCAATAATCCTTTTTTATTATAGACACAAGGCCTGAAATTTTGGGGTGTGGCTGGTCCATTACATTGACCCCAGTTTTCAACCCTGAAATGATAAAAGGCAGAGTTGATCTTGATGGAACTTTGGACTCGGAATATGAAAATGGGCAAAATGCCACGAAACAATTTTTCAGGTGTACTACTTATTCTGCCAGCTCTCTGCTTTTTATATTTCAATGTTTTGCCATTATTTATGATCTTCAAGGCAATGAGCTGGTGGAATCATTAGCATGCTGGACAAAATGCTTAGCGGTATTTCGCCTGTCGCTACATTCTGAGTTCAAATTCTGCTGAGGTTGACTTTGCCTTTCATCCTTTCAGGGTTGATAAAATAAGCACCAGTTGACCATTGGAGTCACTGTAATCAACTCATCGCCACCTTCACCAAGCTGCCTTTGTGGCAAAAATTTGAAATAATTATTTATGTCTAATTGTTCTCGCGATAATTACTATTATTGTCATTATTTAGGGAAAGGGTTACTCTCTTTACTCTTTTACTCTTCTACTTGTTTCAGTTATTTGACTGGCGGCTATCCAGGACCACCGCCTTTTAGTCGAGCAAATCAACCCCAGGGCTTATTCTTTGTAAGCCTAGTACTTATTCTATTGGTCTCTTTTGCCGAACCACTAAGTTACGGGAATGTAAACACACCAGCATCGGTTGTCAAGCAATGTTGGGGGGACAAACATATGCACACACATATATATATATACGACGGGCTTCTTTCAGTTTCCGTCTACTATATCCATTCACAAGGCTTTGGTCGTTCCAAGGCTATAGTAGAAGACATTTGCCCGAAGTGCCATGCAGTAGGACTGAACTCAAAACCATGTGGTTGGTAAGCAAGCTACTTACCACACAGCCACTCCTGCGCCAATACTATCAATACAAGTATTTGACAAGTACTTTGTTTTATTGACCACTGAAAGAACAAAAGGCAAAAATTTCAACCCCAAATGAGAAGAATCAGAAGAAATACTTGAAGATATTTTGCTAGGAATTCTAACAATTCAGCAAGCTCATTAAAGAGAGGGGAACAGTTAATTATATCAACCCCAGTACATGACTGGTAGTTTATTTAATCAACCCCTGAAAATATTAAAGGTAATGTTGATCTCAGCAGAATTTAGTCATGTTTTGTAAAATAATAGCAATAATCCCTTTTATTTTAGGCACAAGGCCTGAAATTTTGGGGTGTGTCTAGTCCATTACATTGACCCCAATTTTCAACTGGTACTTATTTCATCAACCCTGAAATGACGAAAGGCAGAGTTGATCTTGGCAGAATTTTAACTCGGAACATGAAGATGGACAAAATGCCACTACACATTTTGTCAGGTGTACTAATTATTCTGCCAGCTCTCTGCTCTTTATATTTCAATGTTTTGCCATTATTTATAATCTTCAAGGCGAGCTGGCAGAATTGCTAGGATGCTGGATGAAATGCTTAGCGGTATTTCACCTGTCCCTACATTCTGAATTCAAATTCCTTTGAGGTCGACTTTGCCTTTCATCCTTTCGGGGTCGATAAAATAAGTAACAGTTGAATACTGGGGTCACTGTAATCGACTCATCCTCACCTCCCCCACGCTGCCCTTGTGGCAAAAAGTTTAGAAGGATAGACTCATTTGTATTTCTCTAAAGTTCAACTAATACCAGTTTCATAAATTAAGTAGCTGTTATGTATTTGAGTTGATGCATTTTGTTGTATATCTTTCTTTTACAAAACATGACTAAATCCTGCCGATATTTTATATATATATAACTATATATATAATATATATATATATATATATCTATATATATATATATATAACTATATATCTCTCTATATATATATATAACTATATATATATATATAACTATATGTATCTATATATATATATAACTATATATATATATATATATGTATCTATATATATATATATAACTATATATATATAACTATATGTATCTATATGTATCTTCACTCAGCTGTAGAAATGAGTTGCGACGTCACAGGTGCCAAGCTGTATCGACCTTTGTCTTTCCCTTGGATAACACTGGTGGCGTGGAGAGGGGAGGCCGGTATGCATGGGCGACTACTGGTCTTCCATAAAACAGCCTTGCCCAGACTTGTGCCTCAGAGGGTAACTCTCTAGGTGCAAACCCATGGTCACTCATGACCGAAGGGGGTCTTTATCTATATATATATATAACTATATATATGTATCTATATATATAACTATATATATCTATATATATATATGTATCTATATATATATATAATTAAATAACAAGGGTAGAAATTGGTATTAATCAATTTAAACCAGTGGCTTAGCATATTTAAAAATCCGAAGATTAAAAATTGTGTTACACACAAAATTAAGTGGAATGACCACTAAAGTGGACACCCTATATGCTAAACATAGACGTCAAATCACCATTACCACGAAGAGTGTGTCCTCAAGAAAAAAATCTCAGCAAAACACCAAAATGTGAAAATGAGCAAGACAAATGAAAATATACGAAATAAAAAATTATTACCTACGTACCAATTGATTTCACTTGTTAATTATCTACATATGCAAACATGCAGATATCTGTAAGATCGTCCTTGTAGTCTGTCGTTTACAAAATACAGAACTTTATACATGCTCAATTTCGTTCTGTATCTAGTTCTGGAAGTTGTGTTTTGTAAGCGACAGACTACACTGACGATCCTGCAGATATCTGCATGTTTGGATACGTAGATATTAACGAGTGAAACCAATGGTACCTAGGTAATCGTTTTTTATATCGTATACACAAACACACACACTAGCATAGCTAGAGCATGTGTGTGTGTGTATATATATATACATATATATATACACACACTAGCATAGCTAGAGTGTGTGTGTGTATATATATATATATACACGCACACTAGAGTGTATGCCACCCAGGGTGGCCTTTCTGTTTGCCTACCCTGGACCCCTCAAATGATACAAAAGTGCTGCATTAGGTTGTCTGGAAAGTTCGTGCTGATTTTTAAAGGAAAGAAAAAGCTCAATAAATACTTGCTATTACATTTTTCATCAACCAAATATGAGCCGTTTTGTTGCACAATGCGCCTCCATCTTTCCTTTAACTTGAAAATACCCTCTTCCCAGAATTGAAGTGGTTTCATGGCAAAGAATTCATCCAGGTATCTTTTTACATTATCCAAGGAATTGAAATTTTTACCATTAAGACTATTCTGCAGAGACCTGAATAAGTGGAAATCCGAAGGAGCAATATCTGGTGAATATGGAGGGTGGAGTAACACATCCCAGCTGAGCAGCAGCAATTTTTGTCTGGTTCCCAAAGCATCAAGTGCTGAAAATGAACTTTCTTATCTTCCATTTTAAAGGGTTACAGAATTAACACAGGTTATTGGAACATAAACCTTCTTCCACAAAAAGATAGCTTAAACTGTGCTCTAAATGGAGGTGTAGTAAAATCCTATTTTATGGACTCAACCATGTTCTAAAATAAGTCGAAAGGTAAGCTGCTATAAATCGGCATGAACTTTCCGGACAACCCAATACAATATAAAGACATGTGGCTTAGTGATTAGAATTTGATTCCCACCAAAGAGTTGTGTCCTCGAGCAAGACACTTTATTTTGTGTTGCTGCAATCGACTCAGCTGGCAAAAATGAGCTGTACCAGTTATTGAAAAGGGTCAGCTTTGTCACCAGTTGTATCACACTAAATCTCCCTGAGAACCACATTAAGGATCTGCATGTTTGTGGAATGCTCAGCCACTTGCATGTTAACTTCATGAGCAGGCTGTTCCATTGATCAGATAAACTGGAACCCTTGTCTTTGTCTTTGTCATAACCAATGGAGTGGCAGTATGTACAAATAGATGTATGGCTATTACTGTTACAACCCATATATATCCCTGGTTGCATTTTCGTAATGCAAAACCTGCTCCTACTTGTATGAACTTCAACTCACCAGGAAGCATCTGACCAAGGATATGAAATGTTCAGTAGGTCGTCAACACCCATAGCTAACAGTTGCATACTGTCCTTCTCTTCCAGATTGTGAAAGCTTACCATAACGTTTAATCTGAATACAGTGAAATTTTAAGACTTCATTTTTTTAATGGGTATATATGGATTAAAAGCTCCACGTAGATTATCATAATCCAGTCTGCTTTCTGTAAAGTTGTTAAGTAACTTCTATACTGAATAGTATTACTAGTGATAAGCTACAGTACAAGTGTAGAACTAAGGATCAACACTAGTTACCTCCGCCCTAGTGAAGGTGGAGGTATTGTATTCAGTCATGTTTGTTTGTCTGTGGACAAAATATCTCAAGAACCACTGAATGGATTCGGATGAAACTTCAGGGATGTTTGGCCACGTGACTGGCACAACCTGATTAGATTTTGGAATCGATACAATACCGGACAAGGATTCTGGATTATTTTTCCTGTTGTTTCACTTAATTTTTGAGAGCAGCCATGTTCATTTTTAGTATTCTTGTTTGTGAGTGCAGTCGATTTTATTTCCATTATTCTCATTTAAAAATCATCTTGGCAGAGGTTTGCCCTCTCTGAGTGCTCTTGTGTATATCATGGTTCCTTTGTGCATTTCACGATTGTGGTTG
Source organism: Octopus sinensis (assembly GCF_006345805.1). NCBI lineage: Eukaryota > Metazoa > Mollusca > Cephalopoda > Octopoda > Octopodidae > Octopus > Octopus sinensis. Next base: position 40,388,332 of record NC_043011.1, read on the forward strand.
TTTGGAACCCTGCTATGGATGTTCCGAGTGCATTTAGATGCTCAACCACAATGAATCATCAGGAGACACTTTATTGCAGTAAGTTACAGGGACAGTGTTATCTGTAAGTTACTACAATAAAGAGTTCCCTGATGATCCATTGTGGATGAACGTCTAAATGTACTTGGAACATCTGTTGCAGGGATCCAAACAACTATAACGGTCAAACATATATAGGAACCATAACATAATCTTGTGCTTATCCTTATTTTTCAAATATGTATGTATGTATGTATGTGTGTATGTATTTATGTATGTATGTATTTATATATGTATGTATATATGTATGTATGTATGTATGTATGTATTTATGTATGTATGTATGTATTTATGTATGTATGTATATATGTATTTATGTATGTATATGCATGCAATTTGGAAAATGATACTTAGTTTGTAGCTAGTGTATTGAAAGGAAAGTTAGGTGAAATGCACAAAGGCACTCAGACAAGAGCATTCAGAGAGCACAAACCTCTGCCAAGGCAATACCAATGTCCTCTCAACGATTAGCCAAATTTAGGAAATGGATGTAACGTGCTAGAGAGAAGATTGCACTGGTTCAGTCACATGATGTGTATGCACGAGGACAGTTGCATAAATAAAGTGGATGAAACTTGTGGAAGAGAGAGATCCAAGGAGACATGGGTCAAAGTATTGAGGGCTGGTCTCAAGATGCTGAGCTTTAAGGAGGAGAGGACAAAGGATCGAGATATCTGGTGCCTTGCTGTGCTTGAGAAAACTTGCCCACCACAACAGAATTCATATCCTAAAATCACTTCAGTAAATGCTTGTACATGTAAAGCTCTGCCCCACCTCCATTCTCATTGCCCTATCGAGCTTTCCCAATGTCTCATTCCCTACCTTTATCACTTCTTTATCTGATATTATTCCACTACTATAACCACCTGAGAGCAGAATAGGTGCATACTATGCTCATATACTCCTTTCGTTAATGTCCCCTTTCCTCCCCTCTTCAGAATCACAAGGCAGCGACCTGGCAGAAACAGCACGCCAGAGGAAATGCTTAGCGGTATTTCGTCTGTCTTTATGTTCTGAGTTCAAATTCCGCCAAGGTCAACTTTGCCTTTCATCCTTTCAAGGTTGAGAAATTAAGTGCCAGTTGTATACTGGGGTCGATCTTATCGACTGGCTCCCTCCCCCAAAATGTCAGGCCTTGTGTCTAGAGTAGAAAAGAATATTTATTTTTTGTGAGGTGGTGATCAGGAAGAAATGTTAGCATGCTGGGTGAAATGCTTAGCAGTATTTCGTCTGTCTTTACGTTCTGAGTTCAAATTCCACCAAAGTTGACTTTGCTTTTCATCCTTTCGGGGTCAATAAATTAACTACCAGCTGTGTACTGGGGTCGATCTAATCGACTGGCCCCCTCCACAAAAAATTTCAGGCCTTGTGCCTAGAGCAGAATAGATTATTTTTCTTCATCCATGTTCTCTCCTTTGCTAGACTCCATCCTTAGAACCACATCCATTCCTCCAGCCATGCTCTCTCCTCTTTGCTCCATCCTTACTCCCAATGCCGTCATGTATCTAACATAACCTTCATCTCCCGCTGAGCCAATCCTATATCTCCCACCTTCAATTTCTACAGCCACCTCTGACCTATCTAATTATCTCCTCTCACATTCTTATGAAATTTTCCTCAGTGTACCCACCCACAAGTCCATCCTCTCTATAACTTCACCTATATCCTTTCCCACACTGTGCCTTAAGAGTACACTCTCCATCTCTATCTTTCTCTCTTAGTCTACTTCTCCCTTTTTTTCCAACTGGGATATCCTTGTATCTCTTCTACAGTAAAGCACCTATCTCTATCCCCCTATTATTCTTTTAACCCTTCACAAAGCCTTACCACTCAATACTACTCCCACCAGTTGAGGGAACTTTGCCTTTTCTTGCAAGTTACTTGGTGACCCCATTGGTGCTGGTGCACAAAGAAAAACACTCAGTACACTGGTCAAGTAACCCACCCTGCTCAAAAGGTCCCTGAATAAGGGTTGTTTAAGGATGTTGAACGAAACACCCATGTTCCCAGAGGTGAATTATTCAAACCCCAAAGAATCTCTCTCAACACATGGCCATGGTGCTCCCCCACTACTTCTGCTCGTGATCAGAGATGCACATTTCGTCAGCCACCAAGGGACATGCTCAACTGGTTAAAGTGAAACAACTGACAAGCAAATCTGTGGCATTGAGCAGAATATTTGCTGTAGCCCATCTTTTATACGAAGACAAAACAATGTACATGATAACACTTCCAATCAGTTAAGATCAGAAGCCATGAGAGCCAGGGCATGGTACTGCATCAAGGACAGGCAAAATGCTTAGCAGCATTTCATCTGACCTTACGTTCTGAGGTCAACCTCTGTTGAAGTCCACTTTACCTTTCTTACTTCCTTTCGGTGCTGATAAATTAAGTACCAGTGTAACATTGGGGCTGATGTAATCGACTAGTCTCCTCCCACAAAATTTTAGCTTTTGTGCCTTTAGTAGGAAGGATTATTTATTAATTTGGCTCCTTGCAACTTAATGTTTGATAGGCCCACCACACAAATTTAGCTTTTCAGGCTAGGTTTGTATGACGAGCTTATGAAACTAAGTTGCGTGGAGCTGAATGAAATTCTTATTAATAAAAAATAATACATATAGGCACAGGAGTGGCTGTGGTAAGTAGCTTGCTTACCAGCCACATGGTTCCAGGTTCAGTCACACTGTGTGGCACCTTGGGCAAGTGTCTTCTACTATAGTCTCAGGCTGACCAAAGACTTGTGAGTGGATTTGGTAGATAGAAACTGAAAGAAGCCCGTCGTATATTATTATTATTATCATTATTGTTTTACGTATTTTCGTATTCTCATTCGTGTTATCATTATTATTTTTATATATTTTTGTATTCTTATTCGTTCCCGTCCTTGTTTTGTATACATTCGAGGCTTTCTTCCAAGGAATCTAATGCGCTTGGCTTAGATTTTCCTTTGGGGCTGGCCAGGTTGGAGCAATCTCAAAATTAATCAGCCGAAATTGCGAAGATGATCCGGTTTTTGACTGAAGATCAAAGGCTTCGAATGTCCCGTCCGTTTTTTTGTATCGTCTTCTAAATGTTTTGCGTTCTTGTCCCAGTTTGTGTTATTTTACATTTATCCTACACACATATATATATACATATATATATATATATATATATATATATATATATATATAAATATGTATGTATGTGTGTCTGTGTTTGTCCCCTCATCATCGCTTGACAACTGATGTTGGTGTGTTTACGTCTCTGTGACTTAGCGGATTGGTCTAAGGGACCAATAGAATAAGTATTTGGCTTACAAAGAATAAGTCCTGGGGTCGAATAGTTCGACTAAAGACGGTGCTGCAGCAAAAGAATGTAATGCCTACCAAATGCTTTGAGTGTCACTTCCTTTCATTTGTCCACTCATTCATATTTTATATACATACATACGCACCATCATCATTTAACATCCGTTGTCCATGCTGACATCAGTTGGATGGTTTGACCAGAGCTGGCAAGCTGGGCAGGCTGCATCAAACTCCAGTCTCATTTATTGGGTTTCTATGGCTGGATGCCCTTCCTAATGCCAACCACTTTACAGAGTGTGCCGGGTGCTTTTACATGGCACTGCTCAGGCTCTTTTACGTGGTGCTGCACAATAAAACATCATCATCATCATCATCATCATCATCATCATCATCATCATCATCATTTAAGGTCTGTAGAAACTTGTCAGATGCACTGTGCTTGCTCTAGGATGCTGGAGAAAATCAGTTGCCCAGTTTAAATCTACTGCAAGACCATACTTTGTGCCCTTAGCAGGATCCTATTTTCGTAAACATTCCAGGTCAGGTCTCCAGGAGCTGTGGATTCCCCAACCAATCAAAGAAGAGTTGCAGAAAGAGATCATATTGTTCCAATGGTAAAGTCTGATCCACCACTTTTTGGTGAAAGCACTGTTGTGTCTCTCTGGACATTGGCAAAGCTTTTGGCCACATCTGGTACGCAACAATGGATTTCACTTCAGAATGAATCAACTGGACACAGTTGAGTTGTTGGATGTTGATTTCACACAGCTGACTGGACACTTACTTGACCTGCTTTGTGGCAGTAGCTTATGCCATTGGATACAAACACACTCACACACACACGCACGCACACACACACACACACGCACACACACAAACACACATGCGCACACACACACACAAACACACACACAGAAATACACACCCACACACACAAACACTCACACACAAACACACACATACACATACACTCACACACAAACAAACACTCACACACAAACACATGCACACACTCACAAACATATACACATACAAATACAAAGAGTGAATGAGAAAAAGAGAGCAAGCTGTTCCGTTGATCGTATCAGCTGGGACCCTCGTCGTCGTAACCGGCGGAGTCTTTTTAATTTCATGTCAACTTTGAAGAATTCTTGATTCTCAAGCTTATCATTTCTCCTGTTCCGATGGAGCTGTTCTAAATTGCCATTCGTTTATTGCGACACATCTTCTGGAAAAAAATTTCTGTTGCACAGTATTTGTTATACGCATATGCATGTATATTTTCAAAGTATAGATGGTGAGGTTAAGTGGTTGTCACAATACATCAATAGTTTGTATCTGGTGACATGTTAAACAGTACACTTAGAAGGATGTACAATAAGGAGGTGTCAAATTTCAGTATTAAACAATAGTAGCATTATAGAATTCGGTAAGTGTTTAGCTGGCTTATTCAACTATGGTTAGTTCTTTTGACAGACTCTGCGTTTACATGGATAGAGTGAAATTTACAAAGAAGACTGCAACTTACAAATATAGTAATTTCACAGCTAGATATAACAGCTGAATTTCCCATGGGTCACTGTTTACTGTCATAAAAATATATATCTTTGTGTACACAATACAAGACAAAATGGAGTGCTTGTAAAAGAAACAGTTTTGATAATAGGTTTGATAAATGATTAAACAACATAATAGACCTGTTATTACTTTAATGAAAAACCAAAGAAAATAGGAGTGGCTGTGTGGTAAGTAACTTGCTTACCAACCAGATGGTTCCAGGTTCAGTCCCACTGCGTGGCACCTTGGGCAAGTGTCTTCTACTATAGCCTCGAGCTGACCAAAGCCTTGTGAGTGGATTTGGTAGATGGAAACTGAAAGAAGCCCGTCGTGTATATATATATATATATATATATATATATATATGTTTTGAAAAAAACATTGTAAATTTCTTTTTTCCCCTTTATCAATTTAAAAAAAATTTCTTTTCCTCTTCCAAATCTTGAAAATTTGCCTTGCGATAAAAACTGGTTTGATTTATTATTTTTTCTTTTTTAATTTTCCATACACCCATTTTTATTATAATTTACTTTCAATTTAGCATTCTACTTTATTATAATTTTTCCTCTTCTATCATTTCTCCATGTGCGGTCAACACAACCCCACCATTTACTGATTTATATATATATATATATAAATATATGAATGTACATATATATATATATATAGTTTAAATTTACAGAAAATAAAAGAACTAAGACAGGTAAGGGAACAACAAGCAGGTGTATTAGATTCAAGCTTGGGAAGAATGGAAAAGTTTTTGATGTTTCGGAACTATGCTCTTTGACAGAAAGAGATGAGAGGGAAAAAACAGGAGAGAGAGAGAAAATGCATAAGGATTAACACTTCAATATGAGGTATGTGTGCGTGTGTGAGTATACACACACACACACATATATAATATATATATATGCAATATTTCCAAAATTACCTGTCATTTGACAGGTAGCACTATTTTAACTTTGTATATGATCTTCTAGGGCTGTAAGTTGAGAGATTTTTAAGCATCACTATGGGAGTTTCTGTAGGGTAGTGAGCTGGCAGAAACGTTAGCACATTGGGCGAAATGCTAAGCAGTATTTTGTCTGTGTTTATGTCCTGAGTTCAAATTCCACCAAGGTTGACTTTGCCTTTCATTCTTTTGGGATCGATAAATTAAGTACCAGTTGCATACTAGAGCCGATCTAACCAACTGGCCTCCTCCCCCAAAATTTTAGGCTTTGTGCCTCGAGTAGAAATAAATATGTGAGTTTTTGTGTATACTTCTAATAAACATTGCAATTAACACATGCTTTATTTTGAATGAAAACAGAAAATGAGGTTCTTTTCATAGCATCGAGATTTTCTCTTAACTTTTAAAAAATTCGTTTTAAAATAATTCTAGACAGTTGGAATTTGGCCTTTTGTGCCTCTTAAGCCCATGTTTATCTTTGCCATCTCTTCTCAGTTTTTCACACTCAGTGAAATAGGTTTTCTATTACATCCTTCCTATGAAGTTTTTTTTTTTTCCCAGTTTTAATCATGTCAGACAGACACACCCACCCATCCACACATGCACGTGCATACACACACACACACATACAAAAACACACACATTCACACACACAAACACATGCATACATACACCCACACACGTAAATACACCTCCCCCCACACACCACTTACCACACACACCACTTACCACACACACCACTTACCACACACACCACTTACCACACACACTCACACACACACACACACACACATACACACAAACACATGCATACATACACCCACACACGTACATACACCTCCCCCCACACACCACTTACCACACACACTCACACACACACACACACACACATACACACAAACACATACATAAACTCAAGCACACACACATACACCTCATCCCCCCACACATAGTCTTCTATTCATATCTGGTCACTAGCTGTCAATCCTCATCCACTTAACTTTATCTGATATATTTATAAACACACAACACTGTCATTTACACACATAACGCATAACTTTATAAGTCAGCCATTATGTTTATCATGTTTGAACATTCAGTCTAATTTATTTTATTGAAGAGGCAGAGACAATAAGAGTTTAGAATATTAACCTGCTAAATATTGCAGTCAATTTTCCCGTAAATCTATGTATAATGTTTTAGGAATATAAATCTTAATCTACACGATACTGAAAAAATGAAATGGTCATCGATGGAATGTTTTTAATCACAGCTTTGATCATCTACAATTGTATTGTTAATAGAAGAGTTCTTTCTCTCTCTCTCTCTCACACACACACACAATATATATATATGTATATATCATCATCATCATCATCATCGTTTAACGTCTGTTTTCCATGCTAGCATGGGTTGGACGGTTCAACTGGGGTCTGGGAAGCCAGGAGGCTGCGCCAGGCCCAGTCTGATCTGGCAGTGTTTCTACAGCTGGATGCCCTTCCTAACGCCAACCACTATCTATCTATCTATCAACTCATATATATATATATATATATATATATAATATATATATATATACACACACACACACACACACACACATATATATATATATATATATATATATATATGTGGCATCTTGGGCAAGTGTCTTCTGCTATAGCCCCGGGCCGACCAATGCCTTGTGAGTGGATTTGGTAGACGGAAACTGAAAGAAGCCTGTCGTATATATATATATATATATATAAATGTATGTGTGTGTGTGTGTTTGTGTGTCTGTGTTTGTCCCCTAGCATTGCTTGACAACCGATGCTGGTATGTGTTTACGTCCCCGTCACATAGCGGTTCGGCAAAAGAGACCGATATAATAAGTACTTGGCTTACAAAAAATAAGTCTCGGGGTCGATTTGCTCGACTAAAGGCGGTGCTCCAGCATGGCCGCAGTCAAATGACTGAAACAAGTAAAAGAGTAAAAGAGTAAAAGAGTATATATATATACGAAAGTAAGTATATGAATATGACATAAGGCGGAGAAAAACAGAGCTCGAATATCGGTGGTAGAATAATACGCCTTATTATTAAAGCTGTAAAAACCGCACACAAAGTCACAAAAACTGCTGCTCGTAGTTTCATGTTCCCGTCTCATGGACGAGAATTTGAAAATTGATGTTTGTGATGTTTTCGCAGCTTTAAAAATAAAATATATACAGGCGTAGGAGTAGCTGTATGGTAAGTAGCCTGCTTACCAACCACATGGTTCTGGGTTCAGTCTCACTGTGTGTGTGGCAACTTGGGCAAGTGTTTTCTACTATAAGCCTCGGGTTGACCAAAGCCTTGTGAGTGGATTTGGTAGACGGAAACTGAAAGAAGCCCGTCGAATATATGTATGTGTGTGTATATGTTTGTGTGTCTGTGTTTGTCCCCCCCCCCCCCAACATTGCTTCACAACCGACGCTGGTGTGTTTACGCCCGCGTAACTTAGCGGTTCGGCATAATGGACTAGAGAATAAGTACTAGGCTTACAAAGAATAAGTCCTGGGGCCGATTTGCCCGACTAAAGGTGGTGCTCTAGTATGGCCGCAGTCATATGGCTAAAACAAGTAAAAGAGTATTTATGGCGAGAACTGGATATTATTAATAAAATCCTAGATTTGTATGTTGTCTGTTACATTATGCAAGGGAAGCTATGCAAATTGTCATTTTAGAGTTATCTCCCGTGGTGAAAGGGAGATAAGTAAAGCCTTACATTCCATTCAAGAAGTCTGTGGGCCGGTCTTAAACTCAGTAAAACTTGATATGAACCAAACGATTTAATTTCAATGTTCACTATCATTTATTTTTCTTAAATATTCCTTCAATTAAAAATACTTCTGTCCAATGATTTTTTTTTTATTTCTACAAATATTTTGATTCACTCAATGAATTCGTTATTTATGGTTTAGTCGGAGATTAGCTGTGGTCGTACAAATTTATGACGCTAAACGTTCTAACTATTATTGTTCAGCGTTAGCTCCAAACATAGTGTTTTTTTTAGTTCTGACTATACTAATCACTATGTCCACTCGTTTTCCTTAAGGCAAATAAGGGTGGAATTTGAAGCAGATTTGATTATTGTTTCTAACCGGTCGATCTTATCACGTAGCAGTTCCATTGCTTCAGCCGCAGTTTTATTTGTGTTCAAAAGAGAAATGAAATATGTACATGTTAGATCTAAAATTATTGTTATACACTTTAACCTACAAAAAAAGGGTAAATTTTTTTCGTAGGGTAAATCGTGCGGGTGAAAGTATCAAAATTTACCAAAGAAAGTATTTACTCTTTTACTTGTTTCAGTCATTTCACTGTGACCATGCTGGAGCACTGCCTTTAGTCGAGCAAATCGACACCAGGGCTTATTCTTTGTAAGCCTAGTACTTATTCTATCGGTCTCTTTTGCCGAACCGCTAAGTTACGGGGACGTAAACACACCAGCATCGGTTGTCAAGCGATGTTGGGGGGACAAACACAGACACACAAACATATACACGATGGGTTTCTTTCAGTTTCCGTCTACCAAATCCACTCACAAGGCTTTGGTCGGCCCGAGGCTATTGTAGAAGACACTTGCCCAAGGTGCCACGCAGTGGGACTGAACCCGGAAACATGTGGTTGATAAGCAAGCTACTTACCACACAGCCACTCCTACGCCTGTGGTAATAAGATTTTATTTTTCTTTGTTTTGATGTGTATATTATATCGAGATCATTGCTCGCTTTCGACAGACATCACCATGCTTATACTGACGAGCCAGATAGTCTCCTTTATATCGCGTTCTAAATTATCTAGAAATAGCAGCCAGATTCCACTCTTACTCAGTCTGTCGCAGTTGAGCTGCAAGATGCAGGAGGAAAGAGTGAGAAAAAAGTTGTGGCGAAAGAGTCAGCAGAAGTTCGCCATTATCATCTGCCGGAGCCGCGTGGAGCTTAGGTGTTTCGCTCATAAACACACACATCGCCCGATCTCAGATTCGAATCCACGATCCCTCAACCACGAGCCGCTGCTCTAACCATGTGCTTCTACATAATGTAACATAGAATAATATAATATTTTAATTAAATGGTGTCGATGGACGTTATGCCTTCTATACGTGGCAATATATTGGTATTTTACTATAGATTCAATTAAGCACGTTTCTCATAAATATATCGTTGAAATTCTTATAATAATTTATAAAACTAAATTCGAGATAAATCATAATTTGAGATAAACCATGAGAACCATGGTTTAGAGATTGGCTCCACATTCTTCCTTTGCTCTGTGCCATTCTGCTTGGTCTTTGATTAGTCCTCTGACAATCTCTATTGGATCTTTGAGGGAAGCTGAGTCTAGTTCCTCTTCTGTGTATAGTCGAAAGTTTGAGTTTCTGTGATTGATCTTTGTTTCGTGAAAATCCTTGACTTCTTTTAATGTTGGAGATATTTTTCAGGCCTTGGTCAGTATCAAGGATTTATTGGTTCCGAGCCATAATTCTTTTCCTACTTTTGCAGCCAGAATGTTCTTGAATCTAAAATCTTTTATTTCTTATTTTATTACTTATCTTATCTTATTTTATTACTTATCTGCTCGTGTCATTTTCTCCATAAGTCAACACCAATACTTCTTTTATTGATTTCTCCGCGTATGGCGGTCTCGCGTCTTTCATATTTCTTTTAGAAATTTGTTACTCTAAGGCGAAGCAGTATAATTTCAGCTTCAAATCATTAAAATGCTAAAATAAGACGAGTTTTTTTTTGTGTTTTGGTTTCGTTCTGATATTACTTCTTCAATTCAAAATCTTTTCGAAAGAATTATTCTCTACACATCCATCTATCGTATGTGTTGGATTGGTTTTTGTTCATGGCTTTCCAGAAAGCTTCCTTTCTTTTATTTAATAATGTTCTATGCAAGCGTGGCTGTATGGTAAGAAGTTTGTTTCCCAACCACTTGGTTCCTGGTTCAGTACCACTGCATGGAACCATGGGCAAATATCTTGTGCTATAGCTTCGGGCCGACCAAAACCTGAATGGATTTAATAGACCGAAATCGAAAGAAACCCGCCTAAAATAAATGAATATATATATACACAAATATTTACATGCGCTCGTACATACACTCATACGCACACACACACACACACACACATACATACATACACAGACACAGACATATATACATAAACATATATTCACACACATGCACACTCACTTGTGCATTGAAAAATCTAACCATATGAATAGCTTAATGTGTTATATATATATATATATATATATATATATATATATATATATAGGGGTGAAATATGAAAAATCAACGAAAATGCACATTGCAAATAAAAAAAGACTATTTATGACAGGTAACGACAAATATATACATTTAGATTGACTGAGGTAGTAATACGAGTCATAAAAGTCATTATTATGAGATGATTATAAGATGATAATAAAGAGAGAGAACAAAACGGACCATGGTTACGCAAAGCTATTCATCGTTTGAAAAACACCGGCTAATATACGGTGTCAGGTCTAATAGTTCATGAGAAAAAAGATTATTTGTAAGGGAGGTAAGTAGTTCTGGATTATTTGTAAGGGATGTAAGTAGTTCTGGATTTAGGGATGTGAATGGTGTAGGAAGTGTATAAGGGTTAGTGGTTTCAATTGAAGAGTTAGTGGTGTTGTGTATTGAGTTGTGTATTCATATTTAGTTGGGGGAGAAATTTATTGATTAAAAATGCCTCTTTATTCAACCTTTGTTGCATTGTGGTGTTCTGTGAGCATTGGTAAAAGGGAAATATTTGGAAATTGGGATTAAGATTCCTGGCACACCTTTCTATGTGTTCACTCACCTTTAACTGTCTGTATTGTGGGTGGCGGATTTTCTCTTTGTGAATGGTGATTCTTTGACGGAGCGAAATTCCTGTTTGTCCCATTAAGAGTTTACCACATCCTATGCATGTCATGACATAGATTACATTTGCTGAGGCGCAGGTGAAATTTGATTTGATCTTAAATATTTCTCCTTGTTTGAATTGGAATTCTGAACCCTCCAGAAGGTGGGGGCATGTTCCACAGTTAGAACGTCCAAATTTTGTCACTTTTGGCTCTGTTGTTAGTGGATACAGTCTAGCGCTGGTTAATATTTTTTTCAGTGACTTCGGTTGCTTTTTCTTTTTATAATTTTAAATGAGCTTAAGATTTCGTTCATTGTTTTGTCTGCTGTGAGGATGGGAAGGTTTTGGGTAATGATGTTGAAGGCTTCGTTGTTTCTGGGGGTTATGTGTGGAAATGTACGGGAGTATTTTTAAGACCCCAGAAACAACGAAGCCTTCAACATCATCAGAACCATGTGGTTGGTAAGCAAGCTACTTACCACTCATTGGGGGTTTTTTTTCGTTTTTAAAATTGAAATACGAAGACAGCCAATCTGACAATAGAAATAAATACAGCTTGTCATCTTAAACGCAATAGTGGCACTGCAAAATATTCTATCGTAAATTGTTGTAATGCTAAGCACTCTGACATGTCACCATTTTAACAGAGAACTGTTGCGGTGATTTTCAACTGTTTCGAGAATTTCCATGTTTCTTTTGATCGCTTACACATAGGACGGAACAGAATTGCAGTTGTTTCCAAAACATCTTCACTGGTTGGCAGGCATGTAGGAACGTGTACCTTTATTAATGGAAGTTTTGCTAGAATGTCTGTATCATTTCGTTCAATTGCTTGCACTCTACGAGGGGCTTCGTAGGAGGTGCAACATTCCGATTTTTTTTTTTTTTGACATGGCTCAGAAAAACTGAAGGACCGTTGAAGCAAGCGTGTTAATCTTAGAGAGAAATGTTGAATAAAACCATAATTAATTGATTCCCCTGCATTTTCTTTTACCCAAAGCCTGGAACTTTTCAGTACCCCTTCGTCTGTACCAATTATTTTCGCCCAACTAGAAGAATCGTTAGCTCGCTAGACAAAAATTCTAAATGGCACTTTTTCGGCTCTTTACGTTGTGAGTTCGAATGCCGTTGAGGTCGAATTTGCCTTTCATACTTTCAGTGTCGATAAATTACGAACCAGTTTAGCATTAAGGATCGGCATAATCAACTTCCTAATCCCATCAAAATTGCTGGCCTTGTGCCAAGATTCGAAAGAATTATATTCATCTCTACAAGGCGCCTTTAACCTAGCAACTACATTGTGGTAACTATAGTCACGTGAAATAAGGGTCATAAGCAATTGTGTCAGCATATTAAGTTTGATGCCGAAGCCTGGTTTTACATAAATCCTTCGTTTAACAGACATACCCTACAACTTCGAATTGAAAATCTACATTTCGTTTGGGAATGACAACTAGAATACAGTCCAAGGGCTATGGGAAGGTTCCTACGTGGAGAAGCACGATAATCTGACCACATATTCCCCAGATGCTGTATATGATTGAATTATACATTTACTTTCTAAATTTCCTTCTACCTCAATTATATGTTTACTGTCTTAACATTGGACAACCGTTAGACTTCACCAAGTGGGTTCAACTACACTTCGTAGTGGTCTTTCGTAGTTTCCTCTTTTCCTGAACGGAAAGTTCCTTGACAAAAGAACTGGGAAATTTAGACGTTAAAAAACTATCGCAGGTTTCCAACATTGACGTACGTGGACGTATTGATTATATAAGGGAATCATTTTGGACATAGGCGCAGGCGTGGCTGTGTGGTAAGTAGCTTGCGTGGCACCTTGGGCAAGTGTCTTCTACTATGGCATCGGGCCGACCAAAGCCTTGTGAGTAGATTTGGTAGACGGAAACTGAAAGAAGCCTGTCGTATATATGTATATATATGTAGGTGTGTGTATATGTTTGTGTGTCTGTGTTTGTCCTCCCCGACATTGCTTGACAACCGATGCTGGTGTGTTTTCGTCCTCGTAACTTAACGGTTCGGCAAAAGAGACAGATAGAATAAGTACTAGGCTTACAAAGAATAAGTCCTGGGGTCGATTTGCTCGACTAAAGGCAGTGCTCCAGCATAGCCGCAGTCAAATGACTGAAACAAGTAAAAGAGTAAAGAGTATAATTTATGTTGAATTTACTCTTCCATTTGATTTAGCCCAAAGTTGGCTGATTTTAAAACTACAGTCAGTTTTCTTCTATCACGTCAAGGCGCATGGCTTAGTGGTTAAAGCGTCGGGTTCAATCATGAGGTAATGAGTTCGATTCCCGGACCGGGCTGTGCGTTATGTTCTTGAGCAAGACACTTTATTTCACTTAGCTGTATAAATGAGTTGCGATGTCACTGGTGCCAAGCTGCATCGGTCTTTAACTTTCCTTTGGACAACATCGGTGGCATGGAGAGAGGAGGCTGGTATGCATGGGTGACAGCTGGTCTTCCATAAACAACCTTGCCCGAACTTGTACCTCTGAGGGCAACTTTCTAGATGCGATCCCATGATAATTCACGACAAGCACAATTGTATTGTCTGTCTATAAGTTATAAGACTGGTCAGTGCTCTCATTATTTTTTTTGATTATTTATTATTTTACTGATAACTATAGTGCTTTACTCCTTTAGTCGAGCAAATCGACTCCAGGACTATTTCTTTGTAAGCCTAGTACTTATTCTATCGGCCTCTTTTACCGAACCGCTAAGTTACGGGGACGTAAACACAATGGCATCGGTTGTCACGCGTTGTTGGGGGGACAAACACAGACACACAAACATATACGCACGCATACGTATATATACATATATTCGACGGGCTTCCTTCAGTTTCCGTCTACCAAATCCACTCGCAAGGCTTTGGTCGGCCCGAGGCTATAGTAGAAGACGCTTGCCCAAGGTGCCACGCAGTGGGACTGAACTCAGAACCATGTGGTTGGTAAGCAAGCTACTTACCACTCATTTTTATTATGTTTTTAAAATTGAAATACGAAGACAGTGGGGCACTTTAAATCGATACTTTACATCAACCGACCAAGAAAATATGTATTTCTTTACTGTCCAGAATGGACTAAACATAGAGGGGACAAACAAGGACAGACGAAGGGATTGAGTGGATTATATCGCCCCCAGTGCGAAACTGGTACTTTATTTATCGACCCCGAAAGGATGAAAGGCAAAGTTGACCTCGGCGGAATTTGAACTCAGAACGTGACGGCCAAGAAAATATAAGCGGTAAAAGATATTTGGACATTCATATATCGAGTCCTTCGACTCATTGGACCGGTTATCAGGTTTCTGTGGCGTTTAAGTGATCAAGAACACAACACTGGCCCTGAACGAAGTGTCAGACAATCGCAAGGACTCATTTACAACTGGACAGGAGTAACATGAAATGAATTGTTTTGCTAAAACACAAAACAAAAAAAAAACAGTTCAACGTCCGGAAATCGAAATTACAATCGTAAGTGCAACACGTTAACCACTCGGCCATGCGTCCTCACAATTAAGGATAACGTCACCTTAATTTACACCAGGGGTTCTCAGCCATTTTTTATATCTATGGAGCCCTTTAATTACTATTTTATTCTGGTGGACCCCACCGCCATTTGGTGTTTAAAAACTAGTTTTATAGATACTCCTTTTAAAATTCCTATTTCGTTTTCCACACAATTAACTTGTGTAGGTTGAACTATGTAAAATGTTAGAGAAAAAAACCTAGCTGTTTCTTGCAATACATACATTTAAAACAAATTTTTTAAGGGGCCCTTAAACTACTATTGGGAATCCCCAATTTACTATGTTGTCACGTGGACCTCAAAAATCGGATCTTTTCGGTTTGAACGGCAGTTTTTAAAAATAATTTCCACGTAACTAAACACTTTTAAACTTCGTATACTGGTAGAATGTGTTTATAAAACATCTTTTTCTCTTGGCTTTATTGAGAAAATTCTATGGTTTGTAAGATAT
Organism: Octopus sinensis; assembly: GCF_006345805.1. Taxonomy (NCBI): domain Eukaryota; kingdom Metazoa; phylum Mollusca; class Cephalopoda; order Octopoda; family Octopodidae; genus Octopus; species Octopus sinensis. The sequence goes on from NC_043011.1 coordinate 40,404,122, forward strand.
TTGTTGTTTCTTTTCTTCAATTTCTTCAATTTCAACCAATCAATGACGTCTATTGAAATGACAACATTCTGTGCCGTATGAATATGTCCCTTGTTTAAGAAACAGATTGGGTTTATTTACATTTGTGAAGAAAAAAAGATACCCTTCCCCCCACCCCTAACCCTAACTAACCATAACCCTAAAACAGATTGAAATGCAAATAAATCGATACTAGGGTCATAATTATGAGTGACAATTTCATATGACACCGCGAGAAAAAACTGCCGTTCAAACCGAAAAGATCCCAAAAATCTTATATAGGCCCTAAGGGGCCATATGAAGCCCGGTTCAGTACCAGTGGGTTATATCATCAAACCATCACACTACAGGCAGTAAATGATAACAGTCACAACAGAAACGGATTCCAAAGGAGCCTATCTTACCAAATGAGCATATTCTACTCCAAAGACAAATATCTTATATAAAACCCGGGTTTAAAAGTCTCCAGGAGCAGATCAATGTTAATTTGAAAACTTATTGGGAAATTCAGAAGTGAGACATTGATTGAAATAATTTAATCATTAAAGCGTTGTTAATTAAATTATATTTTATAGTAAATATTATTTCTGTTATGAACTGCCTATGGTCACAGACGTTTGCATTGCACTTCTGTGCGTGCATATGTATACATGTGTGTGTATAAATTTTTGTAAAACATTCATGTATGTGTGTGCATATATACATACGCACACAGACACGCGTATACACACATGTACGCCCATACACATATATGTATATATACACACACAGACACGCATATACACATGTACGCCCACACACACACATATATGTATATATACACACACAGACACGCATATACACACATGTACGCCCACACACACACACATATATGTATATATACACACACAGACACGCATATACACATGTACGCCCACACACACACACATATATGTATATATACACACACAGACACGCATATACACATGTACGCCCCACACATACACACATATATGTATATACACACACAGACACGCATACACACATGTACGCCCATACACATATGTATATATACACACACACAGACACGCATATACACATGTACGCCCACACACACACACATATATGTATATATACACACACAGACACGCATATACACATGTACGCCCACACACACACACATATATGTATATATACACACACAGACACGCATATACACATGTACGCCCACACACACACACATATATGTATATATACACACACAGACACGCATATACACACATGTACGCCCACACACACACATTTATGTATATATACACACACAGACACGCATATACACACATGTACGCCCATACACACATACACATATGTATTCATACACACACAACAACATATCATATATATATATATACATGAATGTAAATACACAAACATATGTAGATATACAAAATTATGTGTGTATGTGTGTGTGCGTACGTATACGCACGCAAATATATGTATATAAGAACGCTCACGTGAAAATTGCAAACTATAGCCAGTATGATGATGAAAAAAAAAAACCCCAAAATTTCTACAACGCTTGCATGGGAATACAAACTAAGACTGCAAGATTGGACAACAATGCAACACTGATGAACGATAAAAAGGCACAGAATACGAATCCCAACACCCCTACCAATAGCACCACCACCACCATTTGCCTAGTAGTGCAATTTTCTGTATGTTATATATAGTTGTAAGTTCTGGTGTTTTTGTTATGTATTTGTCTGAATATTATTATTGTTATTATTATTATTATTATTATTATTATTATTATTATTATTATTATTATTATTATTATTATTATTATTATTCGGTAGTCTTATTTTTATCACGTGCTTTCATTGCACTACCGAGTACAGCTCTGTGTGCCTTGAGTGTGTACTGTGGTTTGTTGTGGTGATCTTATTGTCCCTGTATTGAATGTGTTTTGTGAAGGATGTGTACGGTATATAGTAGTGCTATTTTCTGTATGTTGTATATACTTGTTAGTTCTGGTGTTTTTGTTATGTATTTGTCTGAATATTTTTTTATCATACCTAATGCGCCCACTATGATAGGAATTGTTTCTGTTTTTAGACTCTACATTCGAGTTACCTCTATTTCCAGGTCTTTGTATTTTGAAAGTTTCCCCATTTCTTTTAGAGAAACATTGTCATCTGTTGGTATTGATACATGATTTGGAAAGCATTTTTTTGTTGGTGATCTCTGACAACTATATCCGGCCTATTGGCCTTAATATCTCCATCTGTGTGAATTGACACATCCCAGTGTATGGTTGCTTTCTCATTTTCTGTGACCTTTTCTAGCGTGTGCCTATACCATCCTTTTTCTGTTGTTATTTTATAGTGTTGGCATAGCTTCCAGTGTATATTTGTCCCAACTCTGTGATGTCTGTGTATATATTCTTTCTTAGCCAGGACTGGGTAGTCAGAGACAATATAAGTTATTGCTTCTTCTCCATCTCCACATATTCTGCAGTTACTTGTATTTTTTTACACTATGTGTTTTTTGGTAATTTCTGGCGGGGAGGCTTTCATCTTGTGCTGCAATTAAAAATCCTTCAGTCTCTGCTTTGAGTCATGAGCTTCTCAGCCATTGTTAGGATTTTTACTTTGTCTATTTCTTTTCTGTTTAGTTTAGTCCAGTGTTTGCCATGAAGGGGTTTTTCTTGCTATCGTTTTATCACGATCCATTGCTGTTCCGCTTTTAGTTTGGATTCCAGTTGTTTTGCAACTTTCGTTGTCTCTTCGTTTTCTTCATACTTGTTAGGTCCTATGGCTTCATTTTTGTATTTGTCAGCTTCCTTAAAGACTGAAAACAGCTTTTTGGTTTTGCTCATGCTTTGCGGCTATTTGTATCAGTTTTCCTTGCTTGTGATGTAGGTATTTCTGTAGATCTATGGTGGTTATTTTGTAATAGTTTCCTAGCTGTATAAGGTCTCTACCACCTTCCATACGTTGTATATATACCCTTTCTATAATAATAATAATAATAATAATAATAATAATAATAATAATAATAATAATAATTATTATTATTATTATTATTATTATTATTATTACATTTGTACAAGTTGGCTCCAAGTCTCACCCAGAGACCTCAAGAGACAACAGGTTGGAAGTTCATGCTGTTGTTATGCCTAGTGTGCCATATATTTGGTTTTGTATTTAGTGTTGTACTAGTGAATGTCTAAAAAAACCATACGAAAGTTATGTTTGTTTTAAAACTTGAGATTACATAGAAATTATTTATTATTATTATTGTTATTATTATTATTATTATTATTATTATTATTATTATTATTATTATTATATTATCATCATCATCATCATCATCATCATCATTATCATCATTATCATCATCATCATTATTATTATTATTATTATTATTATTATCATTATTATTAGTATGGCGGCGAGCTAGCACTTTTGGTGCCACGCAGTGATTGAACCTAGTGGTTGGGAAGCAAGGTTCTTTAACCCCACGGCCATTCTGTACATTTATTACAGAGATCCAACTAGAAGCGTATAATTTTAGTTATTTCGGCCTGTACTTTTTGCAATCTATCCTTAAGATGGTAGGATGCGATAAGCCTGCTATTTCAAGCAGTACCACATAGAAAGGAACCCCTTCACCTCCGTTGCCCGCATTGGATCTAATTTTCATCATACACCCTTAATTGGTCAATCTCCTCCTAATCTTACTTCCTTCCACCCACCAGGTCCTTCCCCCACGTCGTACCGCACCCCATCCCATATACAGAAAGACTTGCAATTGTTTCACGCCACCAAGGCTACTGGTCATCACAAAGGCCTTTCCATTACACTCAATCAATGGACCCCAGGACTGGCCACTCTCTTCTGTCTTTTGCTTTTTACTTACTTGTTTCACACACGCTTACATACGATTACACATACATATACATATACGGCGAGCTGGCAGAAACGTTAGCACGCCGGGCGAAATGCGTGGCCGTATTTCGTCTGCCGTTACGTTCTGAGTTCAAATTCCGCCGAGGTCGACTTTGCCTTTCATCCTTTCGGGGTCGATAAATTAAGTACCAGTTGCGCACTGGGGTCGATGTAATCGACTTAATCCCTTTGTCTGTCCTTGTTTGTCCTCTCTGTGTTTAGCCCCTTGTGGGTAGTAAAGAAATATACATATACATATACTGACAGCTTATATATACAAATACGGAAATATATACGTGACTACGAATTGATATACCTGCAAGGCAGAGTACATATACATAGCTACACAGACGTGCATGTACACACATACACATACACATACACATGCACATACACACACATGTACACAAGTACAGGGTGATTCAAAAATTGCCATACATAGGAACAATTTATCTCTTTATAAGAAACAGTTTATAAGAACAGTTTCTTCTTTTTTATTATTATTTAACAGGCTCTCTATGGTTACCCTTGTTTTGAATACCCATTGCAATACGTTTACCCCACTCATTGTAAACTCGTAATAACACATCTGGTGATACATGTGCAAATTGAGTTGGTGATGCGTTCCTGAATATGATTTAGGTCTTTTGTCTTTCCGCGATACACCATGCCTTCCAAATGTCCCCAAAGATAGAAATCAAGAAGGGATAGAAATCAAGGGACCTAGGGGATCTTATAAATTGTTTCTTATAAAAAAAACATTTTCCTATGTATGGAGACTTTTGAATCACCCTGTATGTAACCCAGAAAATTACTATTTGTAAATCTCACAACGAGAGATATTCAACAACAGTACTTTGGAGTAAAGATTATTTGCCAATATAACACGGTAGTCCTGGTTTAGCACAAATGTTGCTGTAATTTAGCCCCAGCAGGCATCGTCTCTAGCTGGCTATCGTGTCGTACAGCCAGCTGGAGACGATGTCTCCTGGGGCTAAATTACAGCAACATTCGTCCTAAACCAGGACTGCCGTTTATGTTGGCATAATCTATGTAACCCAGTTCTCCAAAAAGAAAGTTCGCAATGGAATATTTTACAGATAATAATTATTTTTTTATTATTTATTTTTTTTTTGTAGAAGAGGAAAAAACTGAAATAAATTCCAACTAAATGAAAATAATCAATAGTTCTTTATTAAGATAATTAATTTCATTTATTGTATTTGTTTGTTTCTTAAATATTTCATTTTTTTTTTGACGATTTCCTTATTTTAAAGAATATTTATATAATACGTGATCGCTTTATGGAATTTTACGTTTTCCATGTCTTTTTGAAAACTTGACATTTTAATTGTTTTAAAAATTGAAACAAATATTAAAAAACAGAAAAACAATAATAATAATAATAACACATCAAGCAACAACAAAAACAAACCGAAGGATATGAAACGAGAGAAAAAACAAATCAAGAAAACAACAATAAATAATGCATTTTTTTATTTGTTGTTGTTTTTGTTTTGTAATAAATGTATGTTTTCATAAATGTTATAGTATGTTGCTGTTTAGCTCTGAGTCAATTCTTAACTAAGAAAAGAAGGAAAAAAAACACCTTGAGAAAAGGCTTTCCAGCTGTGATCGCTCTTTGTGTTTTGTTCCACACACATACACACACTCAAACACACATAGTTATCTTGGACTACATCGTCAATGTGTCCATTATTGTTGTTACTCTGCGCGCGTATGCGAAAGCAGGGCATTATAATCACTCGTCTTGGTCTGTTTGTCTGTGTGTTTGCAAAATTACAGGAAAACGGCTGAATGGATTTTCACCAAATTTGGCAGAAATATTCATAGGGTGAGTGGCTCGAAATGAATAAAATTTGGTTTGAATACCTTCAAACACACATAAATACATACATAGACATGCGACTGTGTGTGTGTGTGTGTGTGTGGTCTGCGCGTGCTAACAGTGATGGATTTCTTAATTTCACCGCTTACAAAGCTGAATTTAGTTCAATCAAAAAGCATGGGTAAGCAAAGCATTGTAAGCAGCGCAGACTCAAGGCACCGGCAACAGGGGCAGTGGTCCGGGGCGCCATGTGCTACGGCACGTCATGAAGGACGTGGTAAAGATGAGGAAATTTCCCCGACCGTCAGCTTGTACACGCCGAAGTTCAGCTTGCCCGGGGCGTCAGCAAACCTAGGGCCGGCCCTGACTGTAAGCTACACTAAAATTTGCGAAAATATTTATCTGCATGCAGGGTATGCCTTGTCCTTCCGATGCCTTTTTTCCTCAATATTATTATTGTAAGGTGGCAGAGTCGTTAGCACGGCGGGCAAAATGCTTCACGGCATTTTGTCAGTCTTTACGTTCAGAGTTCAAATTCCGCTTCGGTCGACTTTGCCATTCATCATTTCGGGGCCGATAAAATAAGTACCAGTTGAGTACTGGGGTTGATATAATCGACTTGCCCCCCTCCCCAAAATTTCAGGCTATTGTAGAAAGGATTATTAATATTATTATTATTATTATTATTATTATTATTATTATTATTATTATTATTATTATTAAGAAGGCAGCGAGCTGGCAGAATCGGTAGCACGCTGGACGAAATGCTTAGCGGTATTTCGTCTGCCGCAACGTTCTGAGTTCAAATTCCGCCGAGATCGACTTTGCCTTTCATCCTTTCAGGGTCGATAAATTAAATACCAGTGAAACACTAGGGTCGATGTCATCGGTTATCCCCCTCCCCTAAATTTCAGGCTTTGTACCTATAGTAGAAAGTATTATTATTATTATTATATTATTATTATTATTATTATTATTATTATTATTATTATTATTATTATTATTATATGAAAGCGGAGAGCTGGCAGAATCGTTAGCAGTATTTCGTCGCCTTTACGTTCTGGGTTCTAATCCTGCTGGGGTCGACATTTTCTTTCATCCTTTCAGGGGTCGATAAAATAAGTACCACTTGAATACTGGGGTCAATGTACTTGACTTCCCACTAAATTGCTGGCCTTGTGCCAAAATTAAAAAATCATCATTATTATCGTTGAGGCGGTGAACTAGCAGAATCATTGACACGCCGAACAAAATGCTTAGCGATATTTCGTCCGTGTTTAACGTTGTGTGTTCGAATTCCACCGAGGTCGATTCTGTTCCCATTTACCAAACATTCTTTTACTTGTTTCACTTGGAGCACAGCAATGAAGGTTTTAGTCGAACAAATCGAATCGAGTGCATATTTTAAAGTTTAGTATTTATTCTATCAGTTTCTTTTTGCCGAACCTGTAAGTCACGGGGATGTAAACAAACCGATACCCAGTTCCGATCAACGACTTCATCACATCCCTGAAGATACTGATCACATCAAACGGTCGGCCGCAGTAGCGTGGACACCGCAGCTGCAGTCGTCATTCGCTCTTGACGTGTAGAGTTCGTGTTCGTTGTTTCAGTGGGAATATAAGTTCACATGTGGCCTCCAGTCACATGCATAGATGCTTTGGGATAGCACGATCCGTTGCAGCTCATTTTGCCGCCGGTTATAAAAGCAGCCATAGCCTGGGCTTGGAGCGGGTTGTGTAGACATGCTTCAACAAAAGTTAAGAAGCGCAGGAGTGACTGTGTGGTAAGTAGCTTTCTTACCAACCACATGGTTCCGGGTTCAGTCCCACTGCGTGGCACCTTGGGCGAGGGTCTTCTACTAGAGCCTCGGGCCGATCAAAGCCTTGTGAGTGGATTTGGTAGGCAGAAACTGAAAGAAGCCCGTCGTATTTATGTATATATATATATAATATATATATATATATTATATATATATATATATGTACGTGTGTATATATGTTTGTGTGTCCGTGTTTGTCCCCCCAACATCGCTTGACAACCGATGGTGGTGTGTTTGCGTCTCCGTAACTTAGAGGTTCGGCCTAAGAGACCGATAGAATAAGTACTAAGCTTACAAAGTATAAGTCCTCGGGTCGATTTACTCGACTAAAGGCGGTGCTCCAGCATGGCCGCAGTCAAATGACTGAAACAAGTAAAAGAGTCAAATAGGTACTTCACTCCCAGTGGGTCCTTCGGCACGCCGGGCATCAACCCCAAATTTCTGGTTTCCTTTCCAAGGTATTGACCTTCCAGATCGTTTCTGTTTACTAAATTTCACTTCTGATGCTTTGGTCAATTCGAGGCTATAGCAGTAGAAACATGTCAAAGGTGCCGCTGAAAGTCCCAGAACTCATAGGGCTGGTTACCCGGTTTCCATGGCATATAAATAACCGAGAGCACAAATTTCCTTCTGAATGGAACGCAAATCCATTGCAAGGTCACTTATTTAAAGCTGAGTGGACGATAACAACGTGAAATGAAGTGCTTTGGTCAAGAACACGACGCACGGCCTTACCCGAGAATCGAAACCATGATCTTACGATCGTGGGTGCAACAACACAATCTCTAGGCCCTGTGCTTTCATATTCTTTCCTACTCTAGGCACAAGGCCCGAAATTGTGGGGGAGGCGATCAGTGAATTAGATCGATACCAGTACTCAGCTGGTACTTAATTTATCGACTTCGAAAGGATGAAAGGTAAAGTCGACCTCAGCGGAATTTGAACTCAGATCGTAGCGGCAGACGAAATACCTATTTCTTTACTGCCCATAAGGGGATAAACACAGAGAGGACAAACAAGGACAGACAAACAGATTAAGTCGATTATATCAACCCAGTGCGTAAATGGTACTTATTTAATCGACCCCAAATGGATGAAAGGCAAAGTCGACCTCGGCGGAATTTGAACTCAAAACGTAGCGGCAGACGAAATACCGCTAAGCATTTCACCTGGCGCGCGCTAACGTTTCTTATTTCTTTACTGCCTACAAGGGGCTAGATACAGAGGGGACAAAGAAGGACAGACAAAGGGATTAAGTCGATTACACCGACCCAGTGCGTAACTGGTACTTAATTTATCGACCTCGAAAGGATGAAAGGCAAAGTCGACTAAGGCGGAATTTGAACTCAGAACGTAACGGCAGACGAAATACCGCTAAGTATTTCATCCGGCGTGCTAACGTTTCTGCCAACTCGTTACCTTACCTTACCTTCATATTGTCCTTACGGCGCAAGGCTATAGTAGAAGACACTTGCTCGAGGTGTCCTGCAGTAGGACTGAACTCAGAACCATGTCTCCCACTACCATTTCACAGCGGGTGTTGGTTTGTTTACGTTCTCGTAGACAAGCAGTTCAGTATAAAGAGACCGATAGAATAAGTATCATGGTTTAGAAAAACAAAAAAAGTACGGTGGCTCCAGCATTGGCGCAGTCTAATGACTGAAACAAGTGAAAAATAAACGATAAGCCCTTTTCCCACCAAAAAAAATTCCCTCCAAAGAATTTGGTAATTTGGAATTTTTCATCATATTAAGTAGAACAATTTTTCTCCATGTTGATTGAAGATCAAAGTATTGTTAAATAAAGGGAAGAAAAAAACGACGCCATTTTTTTTCTCTTGCCGACATCTGTTCGTCGACAATTTCGGAAACATCTAAGTAAAGGAAATCTACATAGATGTAACGCAATTACTTCTAGATGTTATCGGCTGCAGGTTAAGATCAAAGGGAATTCTGTAGATTCTGGTTATATAACTAATATTGGTTTGAACGTTTGCAATTATAAATATAGGTTACTTCGACCTCTGGGTGATTTGAACACGAAATGGAAAAAAAACAAAAAAAAAACGGAAAGAATTACCTTCATGACGTATGCACCAAGTTATGAGTCGAAATAGGTTGACAAGTTTACATCCAGACCACCTGGTTTCGGGGTCAGTCCCACAGCGTGCCATCTGATTTTAGCGTTTCCTACTGCATCACTTGGACAGCCAAAGCGTCGTGGGAGGATCTGTTAGAGGGAAACTGTAAAAAGCTCGCTGCTTATATGTATGGCTGTGTGTACATATATATAAAAAGCGGTAAACCAAGGGAAGATGAAATAAGCTAAATCGGCTAAGCAGGAGCGGACTACAATGCATACATACATTCATACACACACACACATATATATATAATCACCATCACTATCACGTGACCGACCAGTCCATCAGATGTAGTTACACATCGCTGGTCACAATGCGTTCGCATTGTTTTAGCGTTCGAATGACGCCACCCCGCTGGCTAAGCGAGCAGGCCAACAGAAGAAAGAGTGTGAGAAAGAGTGGTGAAAGAGTACAGCAGGGATCACCACCCCCTGCCGGAGCCTCGTGGAGCTTTTAGGTGTTTTCGCTCAATAAACACTCACAACGCCCGGTCTGGGAATCGAAACCGCGATCCTACGACCGCGAGTTCACTGCCCTAACCACTGGGCCATTGTTTCGGTGAAAATTTTCGAAAAATTTTCGGTGAAAATTTTCCAAAGATTTTTGGGTAAAATTTTCGGTGAAAATTTTCGAAAAACTTGCGGAAAATTTTCGGTGAAATTTTTGGGAAAAGTTTTGGGGAAAATTTTCGAAAAATTTTTGGGGAAAGTTTTCCATGAAAATTTTCGAAAAGTTTTCGGTGAAAATATCTGGTGAAAATTTTCGAAAAATTTTTGGGTAAAATTTTCGGTGAAAACTTTCGAAAGATTTTTGGGTAAAATTTTCGGTGAAAATTTTCGGTAAATTTTCGAAAAATTTTTGGGAAGAATTTTCGGCAAAAATCTTTTTAAAAATTTTTGGGAAAATTTTCGGTGAAAATTTTGGAAAAATTTTTGGGTAAAATTTTCTGTGAAAATTTTCGACAACCCATATAACGAATATGCTCCATATGCTGAAGTCTATAAAAGTCGATATCGTCATAGTTGTTAAGTGTAAAGCAGAATCTGGTGTATCGGGGATGGTGAGGCATCTTGACTAATATTAAACCAGAATTCACTCTATACACAGAAAGCAGCAGCTCGGGGAAAATTTTCGACAAATTTTTGGGTAAAATTTTCGAAAAACTTTTGGGGAAAATTTTCGGTGAAAATTCTCGAAAAATTTTTGGGTAAAATTTTCGGTGAAAATTTTCGAAACATTTTAGGGTAAAATTTTCGAAAAACTTGGGGAAAATTTTCGGTGAAAATTTTCGAAAAATTTTTGGGAAAATTTTCGGTGAAAATTTTCGAAAGATTTTACCTGAAAATTTTCGGTGAAAATTTACGTTAAATTTTTGGGGAAAATTTTGGAAAAACTTTTGGGAAAAATTTTCAAAAAATTACAAAGCCAGCGGTGCCAGAATCTGAAAGTATGGAAGACGAGCGGTGCCAAAATCATAAAGTATGGAAGCCAGCGATACCAAAATTAAAAAGTATGGAAGGCCAGCGGTGCCAAAATCAAAAAGTATGGAAGGTCAGCGGTGCCAAAATCAAAAAGTATGGAAGGCCAGCGGTGCCAAAATCACAAAGTATGGAAGGCCAGGGGGGGCTAAAATCGGTGAAAATCGAAAAATTTTGGGAAAAGTTTTCAGTGAAAATTTTCGAAAAATTTTTGGAGAAAATTTTTGGTGAAAATTTTCGAAAAATTTTTTGGTAAAATTTTCAGTGAAAATTTTCGAAAAAATTTTAAGGAAAATTTTCGGCAAAATTTTCTAAAAAATTTTTGGGGAAAATTTTCGGTGAAAATTTTCGAAAAATTTTTTGGGGAAAATTTTCGGTGAAAATTTTCGAAAAATTTTGGAAAAAATTTTCGGTAAACATTTTCGAAAAAATTTTTGGAGAAAATTTTTGGTGAAAATTTTCGAAAAACTTGGGTAAAATTTTCGAAAACCCATATAACGAATATGCTCCATATGCTGAAGTCAATAAACGTCGATCACGTCATAGTTATTAAGTGTAAAGCAGAAATTGGGGTATCGGGGATGGTGAGGCATCTTGACTGTAGTAGAACACCAGAATTGACGCTATATATACACAGAAAGCAGCAGCAGCAGCCACCTAAAACTCTATTTTTAACTATGACATCCATTTTTTGGAAAAATTTTCGGTGAAAATTTTGGAAAAACTTTTTGGAGAAAATTTTAGAAAACTTTTTGTTAAAATTTTCATGAAATCCTTCGAAAAATTTTTGGAAAAAATTTTCGGCAAACATTTTCGAAAAATTTTTGGGGAAAATCTTCGTAAAATTTTTGGGTAAAATTTTCGGTGAAAATTTTCGAAAAATTTTTTGGTAAAATTTTCAGTGAAAATTTTCGAAAAAATTTTAAGGAAAATTTTCGGCAAAATTTTCTAAAAAGTTTTGGGGAAAATTTTCGGTGAAAATTTTTGAAAAATTTTTGGGGAAAATTTTCGGTGAAAATTTTCGAAAGATTTTTGCTGAAAATTTTCAGTTAAAATTTTCGGTGAAAACTTTGGAAAAATTTTTGGGGAAAGTTTTTGGTGAAAATTTTCGAAAACCCATATAACGAATATGCTCCATATGCTGAAGTCAATAAACGTCGATCACGTCATAGTTATTAAGTGTAAAGCAGAAATTGGGGTATCGGGGATGGTGAGGCATCTTGACTGTAGTAGAACACCAGAATTGACGCTATATATACACAGAAAGCAGCAGCCACCTAAAACTCTATTTTTAACTATGACATCCATTTTTTGGAAAAATTTTCGGTGAAAATTTTGGAAAAACATTTTGGAGAAAATTTTAGAAAACTTTTTGTTAAAATTTTCATGAAATCCTTCGAAAAATTTTTGGAAAAAATTTTCGGCAAACATTTTCGAAAAATTTTTGGGGAAAATCTTCGTAAAATTTTTGGGTAAAATTTTCGGTGAAAATTTTCGAAAAAGTTTGGGGAAAATTTTCGGTGAAAATTTTCGAAAAATTTTTTGGGAAAATTTTCACCGAAAATTTTCGAAAAACTTGGGTAAAATTTTCGGTGAAAACTGGAAAAATTTTTGGGGAAAGTTTTTGGTGAAAATTTTCGAAAACCCATATAACGAATATGCTCCATATGCTGAAGTCAATAAACGTCGATCACGTCATAGTTATTAAGTGTAAAGCAGAAATTGGGGTATCGGGGATGGTGAGGCATCTTGACTGTAGTAGAACACCAGTGAAATTTCGGTGAAATTTTTGGGAAAAGTTTTCCATGAAAATTTTCGAAAAGTTTTCGGTGAAAATATTTGGTGAAAATTTTCGAAAAATTTTTGGGTAAAATTTTCGGTAAATTTTTGGTGAAAATTTTCGGTAAATTTTCGACAAATTTTTGGGGAGAATTTTCGGCAAAAATTTTCAAAAAATTTTTAGGAAAATTTTCGGTGAAAAGTTTCGAAAAATTTTTGGGTAAAATTTTCGGTTAAAATTTTGGAAAGATTTTTGGGTAAAATTTTCGGTGAAAATTTTCGAAAAACTTGGGGAAAATTTTCGGTGAAAATTTTGGAAAAATTTTTTGGTAAAATTTTCGGTGAAAATTTTTGGGAAAAGTTTGGGGAAAATTTTCGATGAAAATTTTCGAAAAATTTTTGGGGAAAAGTTTTCCATGAAAATTTTCGAAAAAGTTTTTGGTGAAAATATTTGGTGAAAATTTTCGAAAAGTTTTGGGTAAAATTTTCGGTGAAAACTTTCGAAAGATTTTTGGGTAAAATTTTCGGTGAAAATTTTTGGGTAAAATTTTCGAAAAATGTTTGGTGAAAATTTTCGGTAAATTTCAGCAAAAATTTTCAAAAAATTTTTGGGAAAATTTTCGGTGAAAATTTTTGGGTAAAATTTTCTGTGAAAATTTTCGGAAACCCATATAACGAATGTGCTCCATATGCTGAAGTCTATAAAAGTCGATATCGTCATAGTTGTTAAGTGTAAAGCAGAATCTGGTGTATCGGGGATGGTGAGGCATCTTGACTGTAATATTAAACCAGAATTCACTTTATACACAGAAAGCAGCAGCAACATAACATCTATTTTTAGCTCGGGGAAAATTTTCGACAAAGTTTTGGGTAAAATTTTCAAAAAATTTTTGGGTAAAATTTTCGGTTAAAATTTTCGAAAAACTTTTGGGGAAAATTTTGGAAAAATTTTTGGGTAAAATTTTCGGTTAAAATTTTGGAAAGATTTTTGGGTAAAATTTTCGGTGAAAATTTTCGAGAAACTTGGGGAAAATTTTCGGTGAAAATTTTGGAAAGATTTTTGGGTAAAATTTTCGGTGAAATTTTTGGGAAAAGTTTTGTGGAAAATTTTCGATGAAAATTTTCGAAAAATTTTTGGGGAAAGTTTTCCATGAAAATTATCGAAAAGTTTTTGGTGAAAATATTTGGTGAAAATTTTCGAAAAAGTTTTGGGTAAAATTTTCGGTGAAAACTTTCGAAAGATTTTTGGGTAAAATTTTCGGTGAAAATTTTGGGTAAATTTTCGAAAAATGTTTGGTGAAAATTTTCGGTAAATTTTCAGCAAAAATTTTCAAAAAATTTTTGGGAAAATTTTCGGTGAAAATTTTTGGGTAAAATTTTCTGTGAAAATTTTCGGAAACCCATATAACGAATGTGCTCCATATGCTGAAGTCTATAAAAGTCGATATCGTCATAGTTGTTAAGTGTAAAGCAGAATCTGGTGTATCGGGGATGGTGAGGCATCTTGACTGTAATATTAAACCAGAATTCACTTTATACACAGAAAGCAGCAGCAACATAACATCTATTTTTAGCTCGGGGAAAATTTTCGACAAATTTTTGGGTAAAATTTTCGGTCAAAATTTTCGAAAAACTTTTGGGGAAAATTTTCGGTGAAAATTTTCGAAAAATTTCTGGGGAAAATTTTCGGTGAAAATTTTCGAAAGATTTTAGGGTAAAATTTTCGGTGAAAATTTTCGAAAAAGTTGGGGAAAATTTTCGGTGAAAATTTTCGAAAAATTTTTGGGTAAAATTTTTGGTGAAAACTTTGGAAAAATTTTTGGGGAAAGTTTTTGGTGAAAATTTTCGAAAACCCATATAACGAATATGCTCCATATGCTGAAGTCAATAAACGTCGATCACGTCATAGTTATTAAGTGTAAAGCAGAAATTGGGGTATCGGGGATTTTGAGGCATCTTGACTGTAGTAGAACACCAGAATTGACGCTATACATATACAGAAAGCAGCAGCAGCAGCCACCTAAAACTCTATTTTTAACTATGACATCTATTTTTTTGAAAAATTTTCGGTGAAAATTTTGGGAAAAGTTTTTGGAGAAAATTTTAGAAAATTTTTTGTTAAAATTTTCATGAAACCCTTCGAAAAATTTTTGGAAAAAATTTTCGGCAAAAATTTTCGTAAAATTTTTGAAAAATTTCTGGGAAAATCTTCGAAAAATTTTGGGGGATAACTTTCGTAAAATTTTTGAAAAATTTCTGGGAAAATTTTCGAAAAATTTTTGGGGATAATTTTCTGTGAAAATTTTCGAAAGATTTTTGGGTAAAATTTTCGGTGAAAATTTTCGAAAAACTTGGGGAAAATTTTCCGTGAAATTTTTGGAAAAGTTTTGGGGAAAATGTTCAGTGAAAATTTTGGAAAAATTTTTGGGGAAAGTTTTCCATGAAAATCTTCGAAAAGTTTTTGGTGAAAATATTTGGTGAAAATTTTCGAAAATTTTTTGGGTAAAATTTTCGGTGAAAACTTTCGAAAGATTTTTGGGTAAAATTTTCGGTGAAAATTTTGGGTAAATTTTTGGGTAAAATTTTCGGTGAAAATTTTCGAAAACCCATATAACGAATATGCTCCATATGCTGAAGTCTATAAAAGTCGATATCGTCATAGTTGTTAAGTGTTTAATACACAAAAAGAGATATATTTAGTTTACAAAGAATTTGGAATGAACTGACCTGTTTCACAATTTTATCGTAAAAGACTATTTTCTATTTCAAGGGACAGTTTAGGAGGTGTGTTTGGGTGGGGGGAAGGAAGAGCAATGTGGAATTGAAAAGAAGTTTTTGCTTCTCTTTCATGGTTGAGTGGTTATGGGGATCGGTCTTTAGAGGTCAGAATGGTGTGAGTGTCTGTGTCTGTGTGTATGTATATACATACGTGTTTGTGTTTGTGCGTGGGGCCGTTTTTGATTGGTCCCAGGGTTTTTTTAGGCACAAAATACGCCGTCACGTGACACTAACGGACAGACGAAGCAGGAAACGTACATAAGTTTCTATACTTAATCACGTGTTCATTCTCTAGAAACACTTGACAGAAAACATTCAGCCTTAACTTACGACGCCAAACATCGTCACTTGATGCTAACACACGGACGCAGTGGAGAACCTACAAATATTTCTAAGACTGGTCATATGACTATCCTCTACCAATCAAATCCTATTCAAAACATATACTAGTCTGAGTCATGAACTCCCTATAAAAAAAGGGCAAGCTTCAAACACTGGTCAGAAACAAAACAGTTGCGACATAAGCCACGTCTCTCTATTTCAACTTTTTGAAAATCAGTGTATACTGTGAAACCGGTTAAGTCTTTTACGTATTCTCAGTGCATTTTCAAATCCTCTTTTTCCTATATATGTATATATATATATATATATATATATATATATATCCTTAAATCCTTAAATCCTTAAAAATGTTTCAGCCCGAAAGCTGTGGCCGTGCTGGGGCGCCACCGTTGACTGTGCTACACTAGCATGTGAAACCACCTCTGATACGTGGCACTTGGTCAACAAGGGAGTTCGACGCCGCTTCCCGCATCTGTGTTTCCTGCCGAGATGTAGGTTCATCTGGAACCCCTGACAAGAAGAGATCGAGTTTAGTTTTAAAGAAACCCACATCCACACAATGCAGGTCTCTCGCATTTAGGAAGGATATTGAAGAGCTGTATATATATATATATATTC
>NC_043011.1:40425880-40430880 GCF_006345805.1 Octopus sinensis
AGAAGAGCTGAAAGAAGAGAAAGGAGAAATGCGTAGGAGGACAAGGAGGACAAGGTCATTATGAGCAGAATCGCAGCTATCTTTTGATTTTTATCCTTTCAAGCGTTGAAGAAATTAAGTTCCAGTCTTTGATAGAGTATTGGATAAAATGTGGAGGCGCAATGGCCCAGTGGTTAGGGCAGCGGACTCGCGGTCATAGGATCGTGGTTTCGATTCCCAGACCGGGCGTTGTGAGTGTTTATTGAGCGAAAACACCTAAAAGCTTCACGAGGCTCCGGCAGGGGATGGTGCTGATCCCTGCTGTACTCTTTCACCACAACTTTCTCTTACTTCCTGTTTCTGTTGTACCTGTATTTCAAAGGGCCGGCCTTGTCACTCCCTGTGTCACGCTGAATATCCCCGAGAACTACGTTAAGGGTACACGTGTCTGTGGAGTGCTCAGTCACTTACACGTTAATTTCACGAGCAGGCTGTTCCGTTGATTCGGATCAACCGGAACCCTCGTCGTCGTAACCGACGGAGTGCTTCCATTGGATAAAATGCCGGGCACTATTTATTCCGAGGCGTTGCGTTCTACGTTCAAATTCTACTGAAGCCACTTTTTGATTTTCCACCTTCGATTCTCCGGAGTTGATGAAATTAAGTTCTACTCTAGAATGATAGCATTGTGAAAGTGTTGAATAAAATGCCTTGTAGTATTTGTAACGGATCTTTACGTCCTGAGTTCAAATCCTGCAGATGTCACCTTTGATTGAAATTAAGTATCAGTCTCCAATGGCAATATTGTAAGAGTGTTGAGTAAAATGCCGTGTGTTATTGGTTCCGGACCTTAATCTTCTGAGGAATTTTTTTTTATCAGCGACACCGGTGCTAAATTGCATCGTGCGTTAGTAAAGGTAAAAGATAAAGACTCCTAAGGGCCAGTTTCCCGGTTTCCATGGCGATTATATATTCCCTACTTGGACATGACGCCGGTCCGGTACAAGATTACTCATTTTTGCCAGCTGAGTGGACTGGAGCAACGTGAAATGAAGTGTTTTGCTCAAGAACACAACGCATCGCCCGATCCAGGAATCGAAACCACAACCTTATGATCATGAGTCCAACACATTAACCACTATGCCACGCGCGTTCACACATCGTGCGTTGCCCTTTTCTTGGACAGCAACGCTGAGATGGAGATGTGAAGTATGCTACGTGAAAAGTTGCTGGTCCTCTATAATAATTATTACCCGATTTTGTACCCTGGATAGCAATACTCAGGTGCATATGAACGATTAAATCAGACCGATGATGGACATGGTAATTTGAGGGGAATTTGACTCCTATGTCAAGCAGGTCGTGCTTCCCCACTCCGCAACAGGTTCCTTGGTATGCTGAAAATGGTTTCTGTTATATCACTTATTCCAGTTGAGTTGTATGTATTAGATTGTTTTTCAGGTGTTCATGCTAAGGACGAAGACCGCAAAGGAATTCGAGGGAGATTTGCCTACAATATCTATCAGGTCAAAACATCCTCATTGAGATTTTCTCTTTGACTGCATGGTGTTGATATATTGTTTTCTGAGATCGTCTCTTATCTAAATCAGTCTGCTGAGTTGTGTGTGTTTGGTCGTTTCTTGGGTGCGTATACATAGCTAAAACAATTGACGAATACCGTAAAGGAATTTGAGGGAGATTTGACTCTTATATCTAACAGATCAAGCTACCTCTCCCCCACCATTGACTGCATGCTGTTGATAAGATGTTTTGTGATTGACTCTTGTTTACATCACGTTTTGTATTCGAATTCCGAATATTTGATGGTACTTTCAAGTGTACATGCATTATATTGGGTTGTCCGGAAAGTTCGTGCCGATTTTTAAAGGAAAGAAAAAGCTCAATAAATACTTGCTATTACATTTTTCATCAACCAAATATGAGCCGTTTTGTTGCACAATGCGCCTCCATCTTTCCTTTAACTTGAAAATACCCTCTTCCCAGAATTGAGGTGGTTTCATGGCAAAGAATTCATCAAGGTATCTTTTTACGTCATCCAAGGAATTAAAACCTTTTCTATTAAGACTATTCTGCAGAGACCTGAATAAGTGGAAATACGAAGGAGCAATATCTGGTGAATATGGAGGGTGGAGTAACACATCCCAGCCGAGCTGCAGCAGTTTTTGTCTGGTTCCCAAAGCATCAAGTGCCGAAAATGAACTTTCTTATCTTCTATTTTAAAAGGTTACAGAATTAACACAGGTTATAGGAACATACGTCTTCTTCCACGAAAAAATATCTTAAACTGTACTCTAAATGGAGGTGAAGTCAAATCTTATTTTATGGACTCAACCATGTTCTAAAATAAGTCGAAAGGTAAGCTACTATAAATCGGGACGAACTTTCCGGACAACCCAATATAATAGATCGACGAAAGCCGTGAAAGAATTTTCCGGGCGCTTTGACTCCTATTACTACCAGGTCAAGCTACTCCTCGCTGGTTGCATGGGGTTGGTATGTTTTTGAGATTGGCTTTTCTATATATCAATGTGGCTGTGTGGTAAGACTCTTGCTTCCCAACCACATGGTTCCAGGTTCAGTCCCCACTGCGTGCATCTTGGGCAAGTATTTTTTACCCTAGCCCTGGGTTGACCTATAGATATATATATATGTATATATATATATATATATATATATATATATATATATATATGTATATATATATATACATATATATATATATAATAGTATATATATATACATAAATACATATATATATATTAATATATATATATATATATATATATATATATAGTAATCCCTCACCATATCGTGGTTTTGTGTGTGTGCGAGTGCGTGTTTGTCCCCCATCACGGGTGGTTCGATTTGTTCGACTAAATTCTTTAAGGCGGTGCCCCAGCCTGGCCGCAGTTCAATGACTGAAACAAATAAAAGACAAAGGATTTCTACATGGTTAAACCAACCGACGAAGCCGTATAAAAAAGAAGGTCACTTTGACTGCTATAACTAGCAGATCAAGGTACCTCTGTTGAGGCTTCCTGATTGGTTGGATGGTGTTGGTATGTTGTTTTTGAGACTGGCTCTTCTTTATATCACGTTCTTTTCGTTGTGTATGTTGGGTGTGTGAAGGCGCGTGGCACAGTGGTTAGGGTATTGCACTCACGATGACTAGATCATGGTTTCAATTCCCGGACCGGGTTGTGTCATTGATCAAGGCACTTCATTTCCCATTGCTCCAGTTCACTCAGCTGTAAATGAGCAGCCCGGTGACGGAGTAACTTTTGATCAGGGGAAATATAGGCCTGCTCGCCTAGCCAGCGTGGTGGCATCAGTTGAAAGCTAAAAGTATGCAAAGCGCGTAGTGACCAGCGATGTATAACAACCTCCTATAGTCAGGTCGATCACGCGATCACGTGATATTGGGTTGTATTTTTTTCATGATGTCTTGCGTAGTATATCCTATTTTCTTTTATGGGAAGGGTCTACAATTATTTTGTCGAATGTGTGTACTGCAATCTCCGTACTGTTAATTGTAGTCTCGCTTAATTCCTTAGGCATTAATTCTGTTTAGTGATGGAAACATTTTCGCTTTATTAATCGATGCGTGTGTGATACGATGAGTAAAAACTGGCCGTTAAAGAGCTGGACGATTGACATGATGTACTGGCTAGTTATACAGTGCAAGGTCTGAATCTCATGAAGGAGGAATCAGTCATCTCGATGAGGCAATATGTGGGCGTATAAGTGTGGCTTGTTTACGATATGATCGTAATTTAAATGTGAATGTTGTCGCGTCACCTCTTGTGTTATTTGCATTGTTTATGAACCGGGACGTTTGATGTTCAGGAACGCTTTAAAGTAACGTAGATGGAATAGGTAACTGGGTGGCACAGTTGGGAAGGCTGGTGAGTATATGTATATGCTTGTTATAGCGATAGTGGAGGCACAATGGCCCAGTGGTTAGGGCAGCGGACTCGCGGTCATAGGATCGCGGTTTCGATTCCCAGACCGGGTGTTGTGAGTGTTTATTGAGCAAAAACACCTAAAAGCTCCACGAGGCTCCGGCAGGGGATGGTGGTGATCCCTGCTGTACTCTTTCACCACAACTTTCTCTCACTCTTACTTCCTGTTTCTGTTGTACTTGTATTTCAAGGGGACGGCCTTGTCACTCTCTGTGCCACGCTGAATATCCCCGAGAGCTACGTTAGGGGTGCACGTGTCTGTGGAGTGCTCAGCCACTTACACGTTAATTTCCGTTGATTCGGATCAACCGGAACCCTCGTCGTCGTAACCGACGGAGTGCTTCCATGTGTTATAGCGATGCTTTTCGTGTTGCTGATATATAATTTTTTATGCTTGCATTCATAGCCTGAGTCGAATTATATCTGAATATTTGAGCATCGGCATTCGTACCCACGTAATGGATTCAAGGGTCTGGTTATGTTACGAAATATCTATCATGGTTTAGTCTGTATTGTCTTACTGGGATACTAATTTGTAATTTGTAATTTGAAGTGTTCTGTAGTGGGGCTATAGGATTGTCTTCCGTATGATTGCAATACGAATGACCTGTGTGGTTGATGAAATATATTTAGTTTCATAAAAGTGATAAGCCGAGCAGCTCACGCGCAAGCGAACGAGTGAGCACGAGAGAGAAGAGAAAAAGAGAGAGAGAGAGAGAGAGAGGCAGACAAACAGAAGGTGAGAAAGAGAGAGGCGGAGGGGGGATTGAGAGCGAAATATACTGAGATAGACAGGCAGAAAATAAAATAGTGTTGAAGGGCCTCGAGGTACCGATAAGATTGGATAGGAATCTGATAATTGTGTGGAAGAAGTCGATAAATATGCCTGAAATAGTTCCTAATTGAACATTTAATCAATCTGGTTAAACAGCAAGAGAACAAATATAACTAGAGACATGGTCGTTTTACAGTTCCTTTCGCTCGTTACATTTGCAGATTAAACGTTATACAATTTTGATTAGTTTGCTTTGAACATGC
>NC_043011.1:40438380-40460880 GCF_006345805.1 Octopus sinensis
CGAATCATACCATATCGTTTTATAAGGCAGATAGCGTATAAGGAAAAAAGGACAAAACACACACACAAAAAAAAAAAAATTTACGAGACTATAAGGTCAAGGCTGAACAGCAGCAACAACAACAACAACTACTACTACTACTACTACTACTACTACTACTACTACTACCACCAGCACCACCGCCACCACCGCCTCCGCCGCAACCACCACCGCCTCCGCCGCCACCACCACCGCCTCCGCCGCCACCACCACCGCCACCGCCATTACCGCTGCTGCTACTGCTGCTACTACTACTACTACTACTACTACTACTACTAACTACTACTATCACAAGCATTTTGATACATTAACACAGCCACGGTGTCGTTGCCTTTCAGCCATTATGCTGTTGACCGGTGCGCTTTCGAAAAATATAGCCCACAGCTACCGAAAGCCAACCAACTGCCCACTAGGAAACCCTATCTCCCAGAAGATGTAGTCTACAGAACCACCCTCAGACTACCTGGTATCATCACATCAAAAAACACTAACACAAGAATGACAAGCAATAATTTCGGGAGACTTGGGGCCCATGGAAATGACATCCTCAACATCAAATGTCAGGGCCCTCCATACTCGCTCGAAGAATTGTAATTTCCAACACTGCCTCCATACTCCTCTATCTTCCATTATCTATCAACAAGAAATATATTATTGTTGCCCTGATGTATACAGACATATATGCATGTGTTTGTGTGTTTGTGTGTGTGTGTGTGTGTGTGTGTGTGTGTGTGTGTGTGTGTGTGTTTGTGTATGAATAACACGTATAGAAATACATACATACACGAATATATAGAGAGCTGGTAGAATCAGTAGAGCTTCTGTGTCAATTTATTGTGTTGACCGTTTTTATTTATTTTACACTCAAACGTAATGCTATATGCATACATACATACATACATACATACATACATACATAATACACTCACACACACACACACACACACACATATACATCAGTTGTCTGTCCGTCTGTTTGTATGTATGTATGTATGTATGTATGTATGTATGTATGTATGCATGTATGTATGTATGCATGTATGTATGCATTTATATATGTATCTATATATGTTATGTTATGCATGTATGTATTTATATATTTATGTTATGTATGCATGTATGTATGTATGTATGTATGTATGTATGTATGCATGCATGTATTATTATGTAGTATGTAGGCTTTATATATGTTATGTATGTATGTATGTATGCATGTTATGTAATATGTAGGTATGTATGCATGTATGTATGTATGTATGTATGCATGTATATATGTATCTATATATGTATGTATGCATGTCTGTATGTATGTATGTATGTATGTATGTATGGATGTATGTATGCATGTATGTATGTATGTATGTATGTATGCATGCATGTATGTATGTATGTATGTATGCATGTATATATGTATCTATATATGTATGTATGCATGTATGTATGTATGTATGTATGTATGCATGTATGTATGTATGTAGTATGTGGTATGTATGTATGGATGTATGTATGCATGTATATATGTATCTATATATGTATGTATGTATGTATGTATGCATGTATGTATGTATGTATGTATGTATGTATGGATGTATGTATGCATGTATATATGTATCTATATATGTATATACGCATGTATGTATGTATGTATGAACTTACATAAGAAAATGTTCGCCAGTGATTCATTATTTGTTGTACAGTATTCTTTTGTCAACTTTGTCATTAAAATATCACTATTGTAAAGTTTTTTTAACCAAGAAAAAGAGTCCCAATAAACTATTTAGAATCGAGTTTTCCTTCCATTTTATATATTTCTTACATTTGTCTTAGTTATTGATCATTTTTCTAAAAATTTCTGGAAGACGAATATGTTTTAACTAAATTTCGACGCGTGTGGAACTTCTTCAATGAAACGTTGGTTCTGAATTGCTGCTTTTTATTCTTTTTTTTGATCTCCAACCTCAAAAGAGGTTTAAGACGTTTTGCATAAATCTAATGCTTGTTTGAATACATACATTACACACACACACACACGTATATACGTATGTATATCCATACGTACATACATTACTACATACCTACGTACAACCATATATGCATGCATATAGATATACATATATAGACATACATACACAAATATATATATGTAAATATATATGTATGTATATATAATATATATATAAATATATGTGTATGTATGTGTATATATATTATATATATATATATATATATATGTATAGGTATATATATGTATGTGTATATATATATATATATATATATAATATTATATATATATATATGTGTGTGTGTGTGTGTGTGTGTATATATTATTCTTTTACTTGTTTCAGTCATTTTGACTGTGGCCATGTTGGGGCACCGCCTTTTAGTCGAAGAAATTGATCCCTGGGCTTATTCTTTGTAAGCCTGGTACGTATTCTATCGATCTCTTTTGCGGAACCGTTAAGTTACGAGGACGTAAACACACCAAGATCGGCTATCAAGCGATGGTGGAGGGATGAACACAGACACCAACACACAAATACATACATACATACATATATATATATAATAACAAATTAATAAATAAAACATATGCATATATACATACATATATGTACATACCTACATCTACATGTATATATACATGCATATATGGGTACAGGATACCCCAAAAACGCCGAACACGATGAGAAACGAAAACATACACACAAAACCATGGAAATGGACATTTTTCTTAAACAACGAAAAAATAGAGTACAGGACATACAAGACAAGGAAAATTTCCCTTCTTTAGTCGCCTCTGTTTCATCTACTCCGCGTTTCGAAGGTCAAGGCGAGACACGACTTCATTGAAACATTCCTTCCCGCAAAAAGCAAATTATATAAAATTTGAGATTTTTTTGCGGAGGGGTAAAAATGGTAACAAAAACAGGACAGTAAAGACAGTACAAAATATAAACAGTAAAAGACAGGACAAGGAGATTAACAGTAACACAAACATTGAGAGCTGTTAAGCCAGAACGAAAGAAAAAATATTATGAATGCTTTTGAGGACGGCAAGAGAGAGACAGGAAAGCCATCCACACTTGAAGGAAGCCAGGTCAGAAAGACAGTAGCAGAGCTCTCGTCGCGGGTCAACGACGGGAGGGAGGAGGAGGAGCAAGAGAAAGGAAGAGAAAAAAAGGGAATGATTGTAGAGAAAACCAGAAAGAATGAAGAATGAGAGAGAGAGAGAGAGAGAGAGAGAGGGAGAGACAGTAAGGTAGAAGAAAAGGAATCCAGAAAGGATGAAGGCTGAGAAAGGGAGGGGGACAGAAAGGTTAAGAATGCGCATCATTATTAATATTAAGAACAAACTTACTTAGAAATGGATGCGTTCGTTCCGTCATATAATAACAAATTATTAAATAAAACATATGCATATATACATACATATATGTACGTACCTACATCTACATGTATATATACATGCATATATGGGTACAGGACACCAAAAAAACGTCGAACACAATGAGAAACGAAAAAATAAACACAAAACCAAGGAAATGGACATTTATCTTAAGCAACAAAAAAATAGAGTACAGGACATACAAGACAAGGAAAATTTCCCTTCCTCAGTCGCCTCTGTTTCATCTACTCCGCGTTTCGAAGGTCAAGGCGAGACACGACTTCTTTGAAACATCCCTTCCCGCAAAAAGCAAGCGAGGGGCTTCTTTCAGTTTTCGCCTACCAAATCCTCGGCCCGAAGCTATAGTAGAAGACACTTGCCCAAGGTGCCACGAAGTGGCACTGAACCTGGAATCATGTGTGAGTGTGTGTGTGTGTATATATATATCTATGCATATACTTATATATATGTGTGCGTGCATGTAGGTATATATATATATATATATGTGTGTGTGTGTGTGTGTGTGTGTATGTGTGTGTGTATAAACATATATTTATGTATATATGTATATGTACACACACACACGCACACACATATACATATGTATATATGTATACATGTATATAATAGATAGATAGGTGGGTATATATATATATATATATATATATATATAATAATATATATATATACAGAGAGAGAGAGAGAGAGAGAGAGAGAGAGAGAGATTGATATATCTAGTTTTCGTTTCGCACTTACTTTCTACTCTTTAATTCTTTATTCTTTAACTCGCCTCAGTCAATGACGTGCGGTCATGCTGGTACAACACCGCCTCGAGATGTCTATTCGAATAAATCCACCTCAGTTCTAATGTTATGTCTGGTACTTTTTTTTATATCATTCGCTTATTCGCCAAAAAGCTATGTTACAGGGAATTAACCAAACCAACACTGGTTTTGAAGCTGTGTGATGCAAACACAAAGATTCTTTCACACATACATATTCATATACATACAAGCACACGCTCATGCCCATATACACACCCACACACAAATACATCACAGGCTTCCTCATCATTTTTCGACTAGTAAATGTAGACACAAGGGTTTGGTCGGTTCGTTGGTTGGTTAGCTGGTTGGTTGGAAGACCCATGTCCAAGGCGTCTCGTACCATGACTGGACCCAAAGCCACAGGTTGTGATTGCGACGTGAACTACTTCACCAGTCAGCCATCTCTGCTCAAGCAAAGGTGATGGAAAAATATATACGCCATAAGATTTACAGTTATGTAATAATGATTGATACTTGTAGGAACACGAAGATAGAAACTGCGAGAAGAAAGAATTAAGTAAGAAAAACGAATTAGTTTTCTATACAAACGACAAAACAAATACAAACCCGATGAGAATAGAAGAAAATATTTTAAAACACTTTAGTTAAATTCTTACCGGCATATCAACTTATTTTTAAAATTTCATTTTGCTTTAAAACAGACTCAGAATGCTGCAAAGACCTTAATATTTCCCATGACGCGTTAGCAGAAAGAGAATATATATTTGATCACAAAAAATGATTTCAAAATAAACATAAATAAACCTAAGATTTAACATAAAATCACTGGCATTCATAACAACAAGTCTATAATCGGATATTTTTTAAAAACTTCCATATTAAAATTGAAGCTAGTTTCAACCAGGAGAATGGACTGCCGTATTTTCGTCGTATGCAAAAAAAAAAAAATGCTGAAAAATAACACGAAGCGAAAATAGAATTCTAGACATTAGATAGTGAAATGCAACAGGTAAGGAAATATATTTCAAGAAAGATTGATAACCATTATAGTTCCTGTACACACTCACTGCACCCGATACTTTTGGTGGTCGACGTAGTTAATAATAATTTCATTATTATAATATATGGCGAACGTATGGAACGCGATTGCATACAATGGAACAGTCAGAAGAGCGATAGAGTCAAGCGTCAGCTTGGTATATATCTGTAAATGTGTGTGTGTGTGTGTGTGTGGTGTGTGTGTGTGCGTGCGTGTGTGCGTGTATGTGTGTGTGTGTATGCACACATATACAAAGAAAGAAAGATGATAGATAGGTAGAGAATATAGATTATACGTAAATATGCATATATATATGTATATATATGTATATATATATGTGTATATATATATATAATATATATATATATATATATATATATATATATATATATAATAATAAATATTAGGGAATAAATCCAATTTACAGGGAAAATCAGATTTATGATTGAATCCAATTTTATAGTATTTCTTTGTTGATTTGCAAAATAGTGGTTTTAGCTCTAATTAATATTATATATATATATATATATATATAATTAATTAATAAGGGTGAGAGAATTAGATACTAATTTAATAGTATATCTATTCTACATCAAGTGGCCTGTGCTCCGAGAACCTGGATTATTATAATATTTTATATATATTATAATATTTTTACAAAATAAATATAAGAGAGTGGTCACTATATGGCTCACTCTAGCAGCAGTTAATCCAATAGGTTTCAACCACAAAAATACATGTTTCCCATGAAAGTCAGTACGATTGTTAGCTCACACGGACAGAGCAAATAAAAAATAACAAAAATACAGATTATTTTGGGACAATTGTTTCGCTATTAATGAATTAAATGTAATTTTACTTACAAAAAAATCCACTTGTAGCTCCTCAGCCAAAACTATCTGGATGAAATCCACTCAATCAATCACACGCCAGATTTTATCATAACGATAAATACGCGTGTGGTTCAATTGATTACATCCGACGTTAAATTCAAATGCCCCAACCAACAGCGCGCCAAATTTTCACGGAAAACAAATACAGCATTTAGAAATAAATGCAGCATAATTATAATTAATAATAAGGGTGAGAGAATTAGATACTAATTTAATAGTATATTCTATTCTACACCAAGTGGCCTAGTGCTCCGAGAAACCTGGATTATTATAATATTTTATAATATATTATAATATTTTTACAAAATAAATATAAGAGAGTGGTCACTATATGGCTCACTCTAGCACCAGTTAATCTAATAGGTTTCACACACACAAAAATACATGTTTCCCATGAAAGTCAGTACGATTGTTAGCTCACACGGACAGGGCAAATAAAAAATAACAAAAATACAGATTATTTTGGGACAATTGTTTCGCGCTATTAATGAATTAAATGTAATTTTACTTACAAAAAAATCCCACTGTAGCTCCTCAGCCAAAACTATCTGGATGAAATCCACTCAATCACACGCCAGATTTTATCATAACGATAAATACGCGTGTGGTTCAATTGATTACATCCGACGTTATAATTCAAATGCCCCAACCAACAGCGCGCCAAATTTTCACGGAAAACAAATACAGCATTTAGAAATAAATGCAGCATAATTATAATTATTAATAAGGGTGAGAGAATTAGATACTAATTTAATAGTTAATCTATTCTACACCAAGTGGCCTAGTGCTCGCGAGAAACCTGGATTATTATAATATTTTATAATATATTATAATTTTTTACAAAATAAATATAAGAGAGTGGTCACTATATGGCTCACTCTAGCACCAGTTAATCCAATAGGTTTCAACCACAAAAATACATGTTTCCATGAAAGTCAGTACGATTGTTAGCTCACACGGACAGGGCAAATAAAAAATAACAAAAATACAGATTATTTTGCGACAATTGTTTCGCTATTAATGAATTAATGTAATTTTACTTACAAAAAAATCCACTTGTAGCTCCTCAGCCAAAACTATCTGGATGAAATCCACTCAATCACACGCCAGATTTTATCATAACGATAAATACGCGTGTGGTTCAATTGATTACATCCGACGTTATAATTCAAATGCCCCAACCAACAGCGCGCCAAATTTTCACGGAAAACAAATACAGCATTAGAAATAAATGCAGCATAATTATAATTAATTAATAAGGGTGAGAGAATTAGATACTAATTTAATAGTATATCTATTCTACACCAAGTGGCCTAGTGCTCCGAGAAACCTGGATTATTATAATATTTTATAATATATTATAATATTTTTACAAAATAAATATAAGAGAGTGGTCACTATATGGCTCACTCTAGCACCAGTTAATCCAATAGGTTTCAACCACAAAAATACATGTTTCCCATGAAAGTCAGTACGATTGTTAGCTCACACAGGACAGGGCAAATAAATAACAAAAATACAGATTATTTTGGGACAATTGTTTCGCTATTAATGAATTAAATGTAATTTTACTTACAAAAAAATCCACTTGTAGCTCCTCAGCCAAAACTATCTGGATGAAATCCACTCAATCACACGCCAGATTTTATCATAACGATAAATACGCGTGTGGTTCAATTGATTACATCCGACGTTATAATTCAAATGCCCCAACCAACAGCGCGCCAAATTTTCACGGAAAACAAATACAGCATTTAGAAATAAATGCAGCATAATTATAATTAATTAATAAGGGTGAGAGAATTAGATACTAATTTAATAGTATATCTATTCTACACCAAGTGGCCCGTGCTCCGAGAACCTGGATTATTATAATATTTTATATATATTATAATATTTTTACAAAATAAATATAAGAGAGTGGTCACTATATGGCTCACTCTAGCACCAGTTAATCCAATAGGTTTCAACCACAAAAATACATGTTTCCCATGAAAGTCAGTACGATTGTTAGCTCACACGGACAGGGCAAATAAAAAATAACAAAAATACAGATTATTTTGGGACAATTGTTTCGCTATTAATGAATTAAATGTAATTTTACTTACAAAAAAATCCACTTGTAGTTCCTCAGCCAAAACTATCTGGATGAAATCCACTCAATCACACGCCAGATTTTATCATAACGATAAATACGCGTGTGGTTCAATTGATTACATCCGACGTTATAATTCAAATGCCCCAACCAACAGCGCGCCAAATTTTCACGGAAAACAAATACAGCATTTAGAAATAAATGCAGCATAATTATAATTAATTAATAAGGGTGAGAGAATTAGATACTAATTTAATAGTATAATCTATCTACACCAAGTGCCTATTAACTGGTGCTAGAGTGAGCCATATAGTGACCACTCTCTTATATATTTGTAAAAATATTATAATATATTATAATATTATAATAATCCAGGTTTCTCGGAGCACTAGGCACTTGGTGTGTAGAATAGATATACTATTAAATTAGTATCTAATTCTCTCACCCTTATTAATTAATTTAATTATGCTGCATTTATTTCTAAATGCTGTATTTGTTTTCGTGAAAATTTGGCGCGCTGTTTGTTGGGGCATTTGAATTATAACGTCGGATGTAATCAATTGAACCACACGCGTATTTATCGTTATGATAAAATGGGCGTGTGATTGAGTGGATTTCATCCAGATAGTTTTGGCTGAGGAGCTACAAGTGGATTTTTTTGTAAGTAAAATTACATTTAATTCATTAATAGCGAAACAATGTCCAAAATAATCTGTATTTTTGTTATTTTTTATTTGCCCTGTCCGTGTGAGCTAACAATCGTACTGACTTTCATGGGAAACATGGATTTTGTGGTTGAAACCTATTGGATTAACTGGTGCTAGAGTGAGCCATATAGTGACCACTCTCTTATAATTTATTTTGTAAAAATATTATAATATATTATAAAATATTATAATAATCCAGGTTTCTCGGAGCATTAGGCCACTTGGTGTAGAATAGATATACTATAAATTAGTATCTAATTCTCTCACCCTATTAATTAATTATAATTATGCTGCATTTATTTTAATGCTGTATTTGTTTTCCGTGAAAATTTGGCGCGCTGTTGGTTGGGGCATTTGAATTATAACGTCGGATGTAATCATTGAACCACACGCGTATTTATCGTTATGATAAAATCTGGCGTG
The DNA here is from genome assembly GCF_006345805.1 of Octopus sinensis. NCBI lineage: Eukaryota > Metazoa > Mollusca > Cephalopoda > Octopoda > Octopodidae > Octopus > Octopus sinensis. Next base: position 40,447,750 of record NC_043011.1, read on the forward strand.
TGATTGAGTGGATTTCATCCAGATAGTTTTGGCTGAGGAGCTACAAGTGGATTTTTTTGTAAGTAAAATTACATTTAATTCATTAATAGCGAAACAATTGTCCAAAATAATCTGTATTTTTGTTATTTTTTATTTGCCCTGTCCGTGTGAGCTAACAATCGTACTGACTTTCATGGGAAACATGTATTTTGTGTGGTTGAAACCTATTGGATTAACTGGTGCTAGAGTGAGCCATATAGTGACCACTCTCTTATATTTATTTTGTAAAAATATTATAATAATATAAAATATTATAATAACCAGGTTTCTCGGAGCACTAGGCCACTTGGTGTAGAATAGATATACTATTAAATTAGTATCTAATTCTCTCACCCTTATTAATTAATTATAATTATGCTGCATTTATTTCTAAATGCTGTATTTGTTTTCCGTGAAAATTTGGCGCGCTGTTGGTTGGGGCATTTGAATTATAACGTCGGATGTAATCAATGAACCACACGCGTATTTATCGTTATGATAAAATCTGGCGTGTGATTGAGTGGATTTCATCCAGATAGTTTTGGCTGAGGAGCTACAAGTGGATTTTTTTGTAAGTAAAATACATTTAATTCATTAATAGCGAAACAATTGTCGCAAAATAATCTGTATTTTTGTTATTTTTTATTTGCCCTGTCCGTGTGAGCTAACAATCGTACTGACTTTCATGGGAAACATGTATTTTTGTGGTTGAAACCTTTGGATTAACTGGTGCTAGAGTGAGCCATATAGTGACCACTCTCTTATATTTATTTTGTAAAAATATTATAATATATTATAAAATATTAAATAATCCAGGTTTCTCGGAGCACTAGGCCACTTGGTGTAGAATAGATATACTATTAAATTAGTATCTAATTCTCTCACCCTTATTAATTAATTATAATTATGCTGCATTTATTTCTAAATGCTGTATTTGTTTTCCGTGAAAATTTGGCGCGCTGTTGGTTGGGGCATTTGAATTATAACGTCGGATGTAATCAATTGAACCACACGCGTATTTATCGTTATGGTAAATCTGGCGTGTGATTGAGTGGATTTCATCCAGATAGTTTTGGCTGAGGAGCTACAAGTGGATTTTTTTGTAAGTAAAATTACATTTAATTCATTAATAGCGAAACAATTGTCCCAAAATAATCTGTATTTTTGTTTTTTTATTTGCCCTGTCCGTGTGAGCTAACAATCGTACTGACTTTCATGGGAAACATGTATTTTTGTGGTTGAAACCTTTTGGATTAACTGGTGCTAGAGTGAGCCATATAGTGACCACTCTCTTATATTTATTTTGTAAAAATATTATAATATATTATAAAATATTATAAAATCCAGGTTTCTCGGAGCACTAGGCCACTTGGTGTAGAATAGATATACTATTAATTAGTATCTAATTCTCTCACCCTTATTAATTAATTATAATTATGCTGCATTTATTTCTAAATGCTGTATTTGTTTTCCGTGAAAATTTGGCGCGCTGTTGGTTGGGGCATTTGAATTATAACGTCGGATGTAATCAATTGAACCACACGCGTATTTATCGTTATGGTAAAATCTGGCGTGTGATTGAGTGGATTTCATCCAGATAGTTTGGGCTGAGGAGCTACAAGTGGATTTTTTTGTAAGTAAAATTACATTTAATTCATAATAGCGAAACAATTGTCCCAAAATAATCTGTATTTTTGTTATTTTTTATTTGCCCTGTCCATGTGAGCTAACAATCGTACTGACTTTCATGGGAAACATGTATTTTTGTGGTTGAAACCTATTGGATTAACTGGTGCTAGAGTGAGCCATATAGTGACCACTCTCTTATATTTATTTTGTAAAAATATTATAATATATTATAAAATATTATAATAATCCAGGTTTCTCGGAGCACTAGGCCACTTGGTGTAGAATAGATATACTATTAAATTAGTATCTAATTCTCTCACCCTTATTAATTAATTATAATTATGCTGCATTTATTTCTAAATGCTTATTTGTTTTCCGTGAAAATTTGGCGCGCTGTTGGTGGGGCCTTTGAATTATAACGTCGGATGTAATCAATTGAACCACACGCGTATTTATCGTTATGATAAAATCTGCGTGTGATTGAGTGGATTTCATCCAGATAGTTTTGGCTGAGGAGCTACAAGTGGATTTTTTTGTAAGTAAAATTACATTTAATTCATTAATAGCGAAACAATTGTCGCCAAAATAATCTGTATTTTTGTTATTTTTTATTTGCCCTGTCCGTGTGAGCTAACAATCGTACTGACTTTCATGGGAAACATGTATTTTGGTGGTTGAAACCTATTGGATTAACTGGTGCTAGAGTGAGCCATATAGTGACCACTCTCTTATATTTATTATATATATATATATATATATATTATATATATATATATAATATATATATATATATGTATATGGATATGGATATGATATTATATAAATGTGTAGAGGTAACAGATAGTAGTAATTTGCATTCACAGACAGTTCAACTGTCATGCCATGAAAATTAACGGAAATTACCATGTGCTCTTCTAGAAAAAAGGAAAGTAAACTATGACTTGATTTTAATTTTAATTTAATTTTATTAATACCTCCTTTTTTTATCTCTACATATTCAATTTTAGATCATTTTTTTGATAAGGTTTTTCAAAAACCGAAATATGTAAAACGTAACCAAAACATTCTTCCTTAATATATTTATTTAAAGGGAAATTAAAATGTTCCCAATTTTAAAAATGTAGCATTTTCGTTCTTCTTTTTCATATATATATATAAGAAATAATTGATAGAGAATGTAGAATATACTGGAAACTTATTTATCACGACGGTTGTTTCTAGACATCCTGCGCAACTCTCTTCCGCATTGATTGTTTCTACTATACTCAACCTGCACTGTGGAATTCCTAACGTAGATCCAGCGGCGATTGTGCAGTTACCGTGGATGACGCCTGCTAGCCATAAACAGTGAACGTGCTTTGCCGGCATACATCTAGGGACATACTAAAACGCAGTTTAAATTTAAAATGTAAATTTAAACTTTAATTATAACACACACTCACAGACACGCACACATTTATATATATAGATATAAGAGAACAAAATATGAACATACAGTTGCAAGGTATCACATACTCAATATTTTTATATACCACATCGAAGTGACAACAAGATCATATAAATATATCTGGAAGTCAGGAAGATACGGATGGTAAAATTTTATAGTGATTTGGTGAAGACGGCTTCTCCAGAACGAGATGGAAGAAAATATGTATGTGTGTATGTATGTATATCGTCATCGGCGTTAACTCGTATCCGAGTGGTAGATCTGTAGATATTGAGCTTCTTTCTCTTGATGAGTATAAGGAGCGAAGACAAGGCCCAGACATCTGGCCACCCGCCTTCACCAGCAGCGCCACTGGGACTGGTGATACGTCGGATCTGGTCAGGGTGTTTGCAGAGGGTTGCCGGATGTCTCAGATATAATCGTAATCTGCCTTTTTCGCGCTAGCCTGCATGACAGCTGTGGTTTTATATGGGAGTTTCCTTCTCCGAGATGGACTGCCTTCCAGGTTAACGAGCTCGACTACCTGCAAGCATCTGTTTTTGGGCGCCAGTAACCCGCCCTTTCCCTTTCTCCTGTCAATATGAAGCAGCTCTGCCAGGAACCTAGCCGTCAAGCAGGCCAGGAGATGAACTTGGTTGCCATTGTTCGTATTTGAGACGCACGCCTTATGACAATATTTTCTAAATAGGTACAAAGCCTGAAATTCGTAGGAGAAACAAATACTCCGTTATTTCAACCTATGTACTTGACATCTGTATATACATACATGTATGCGTATATATATATATATATTTATCTAAGTATCTGTTTATATTACTATTTATATAAACACACATACACACACACACACACACACACACACACACACTTTCACTCACTCACTCACGTTCGTAGGTATAGTGAAGCAGAGGGTTGCACAATTCACGTATTGAGTCGACAAAAACATATTTGGTTAATTAAATTTAGACCCGTGTTGGAAATAAAAGTTATTAGCTATCATTAGTAATAATTCTCGTCTAAAAAGAACTCTCCGAAATGCAAATTGAATATAATTTCTATAGGATTATGTAGTGGTGTGGGAGATTGATCTTGGGCAAGTGTAGGGATTATGAGTGACATGTTTCTAATTTATTCAGCCACTTCAGTTTTATTCTTACTAGAAAAATTTCTAGAAACAGTGAAAATATTCAAAAAAAAATTAATAAAAATCTATTATATAAATTATCTTCAAAAGAAGATTAGCAAACACCTGTTGAACTATTTACATTTGACGGATATTTGTCCTCATCTTGTTTGTCGGGAGACCGTACATGTGTGGTGGTTTATCGTAGTGTCAAGTCAGTTGACTGTATTTCATTGGTGTAAAGTGATCCTTAATCAAGATCTGTGACAACTTCCTCTCTGTTTTCAGAGATGGGTCTTTCTTTACTTTGCTGTAGCTACCATCACTTATAAGACTTGCCAAGTTTTCCGAGCAGCCATACTTGTTCATCACCAATGTAGCATTTCCTTTGTCTGACAACTCGAAAAACTTGGCAAGTCTTATAAGTGATGGTAGCTACAGCAAAGTAAAGAAAGACCCATCTCTGAAAACAGAGAGGAAGTTGTCACAGATCTTCATCAAGAACAAGGGTCACTTAACACCAATGAAATATAGACAACTGACTCGACACTACACTAAACTACCTCACATGTACGGTCTCCCAAACAAACAAGATAAGGAGAAATATCCGTCAAATGTAAATAATCTAAATAATGTACATAATTCCTCATCTCTTAAATATTGAACTGTATTACACCTGTTGGAAGTAAATTTTTGTGTAGGCGCGTTTCAGTATTCTCAGCTTTTGAAACCCACCTGTTTTAAGGTGTGTGTATACATACACATGCCGTGCACACACATGCGTGCATACACACATACATATATCTATATACATGTGTGCATGTGTGGATGAATATATATATATATATATATATATATAAATTCAGGGTGAGTACTTGATAATTGTAAGCACCTGTATATACCGTTTATAAAACAAAATGATGCCAAGGATTCAGCGGTACATATGTTTCGGGCCTTTATTAGACGGATTTATAACAATGCATAATGTGTGTCTATGGCCTTAGACACACATTATGCATTGTTATAAATCCGTCTAATAAAGGCCCGAAACATATGTACCGCTGAATCCTTGGCATCATGTTTTTATTTTGATTAATTTATTTATATATATATATATATATATATGTATGTATATATATTTGTGTGTGTCCGTGTGTATATGTTTATGTATGATTATATGCTTTTATGTATATGTCTGTATGTGTGTATATATATTTGTTATGTTTGTGTGTTTTGTGTGTGCACGCATATGTGTATGTTTATAATTATATAAAAAAACAGTGGCTTTATACTTAGTGTTTTTGAGTCTTGTCAATTAGAATGCCAGGAAATATGCGTCTCTCTCACACACACGTGCGTGTGTGCATTGTATAAAAGATCGTGGGTAAGGCCAAAACAATGCTAAGTAAATGCAAGGTAAATCACCAGAAAACAAATATGTGAATTAATATAGACTTACCTTATATTCAGTATTTCGGGGTTATTGAATACAAGATAAGTCTACATTAATTCACATATTTGTTTTCTTGTGATTTCCCTTGCATTTACTTCGCATTGTTTTGGCCTTACCCACGATCCTTTATACAATATATTCTACACAATGCTTCATAATAATTATTCCATTATATATAACTACGAGCAAAACGCCCCCCGTCCAATGGACGGTGCTGAGTTGTCAAACATCTAAACCAAAGTTTCTCAAAACAACTTGTCCGACCGTCTCATAGGCCTCCCCTTTGAGAAACATTGATTTAACCTAAATTTGAGACACCAACAAAAGAAATAAAGATAGACTTTTTTCTATTCCAAAGACAAACGATTTTATTCACACAAATATGCAACCGAAGAGTTTAAAGTACCAGTAATGATAAGGCTGTTGACTGGGAGAACACAAACATGGTTTAAATAGTAAGCTTGGCAGGAAAGAAACGTGCCTTTAAGCAGTACAAAAACAACAAAAAATGGAAGGTGCAGTTATGTATATGTTGACGGAAGAAAAGCAGGACAAAAAACGGCTTCATCGATTGCATTCTCACCTGGAATCGATATTTGTAATTTTTTCAAGACTTATACACGCCCTGATACCGTCGGTATCTACATATCAAATTTGAGCGCAATCGGATGGAGGATGTCCGAGATCCGAGAAGACACACAGACAGACAGAACGGATTTTATATAAGAGATATATATGTATTTTTGTTTGTATATATATATATATACATACATATATATATATAAATATATATATATATATAACTTAGAATAACTTAGAATAACTTAGAAAGGTTTTGGCCAGTATTGGCCCAGGCCATGTCTAACTTAATAGCACCACCTGGCGAAGTCTTTCAGTTCAGGATTTGGGCACCAAGGCCCATTCGAGCAATATACATATATATATACATATATATATACATATATATATATATATATATTATATTAAATTATATATATACACGCATATATATATTCATATATATATTATATATATATATATATATATATACACATATATATATATATACATATATATATACATATATACATATATACATATATATATATATATATATATATATATAATATATATATATATATATATATATTATACATGTATATATATATATTATAATACATACATACATACATACATACATACATACATACATACATACATACATACATATATTATATATATATATATATATATATATATATATATATATATATTATATATAGTATGTATGCTCTGAAATCTGTATGAATGATGTCAAGATGGATTGTTAACCCAAACCAAGATGGCTGCTGTCCAATGACTAACCGTTATGTTTTTATATTATAAACATAACGTGAATATGTTAGAAAGTTTATAGAAATTTGATTGCTGCAAACGTACGATTTGTTTTCCCCTTATTACGAGCTAGCTCTTTATTGTACGTGACTTTACAGCTGCCCTGAAGAACAGAATAATAATTCTATACATATATGCATACGTAAGTACATACATACATAAATACATGCATACATACATACATAATACATACATCATTACATACATACATACATACATACATACATACATACATACATACATACATACAAGTTTACAGTCGGAGAGAGAAAAGAAATGGAAAAAATTAGCGGATAGATAGATAGACAGACAGATAGACAGATAGATAGATATAAAGAGAGAGAGAGAGGAGAGAGAGAGAGGAGAGAGAGAGAGAGAGAGAAAATGAGAGAGAGGGAGTGAGAAAAAGAAGGGCAGAGAGAGAAAAATAGTATGGCCGATATTACTTAATCTTATTCAGTCATATGAAATAAGTGACACATGTACTGCATGTACAGAAATCATTATTATTCTAAAGTTAGACCTCGCAACAACGAATAAAATATTGCCACCTTACAGCATCTACGAAACGAAATACTAAAGATGCAATCAAAACTATAGAAGCAAGCAATTAACATGTCTAGTGTCTTATATGTAGCTGGACTATAACATTAAGAATTGTTTCTGAATCTTGTCTATCCGTACGATTTCTCTTCGTAAAATTTATTTCCGTTACTCTTGGCCTAAGCTGTCAAATTTACGTCAAATATATAAGCAACTGAATTTTAACTAGAATAATGGTATTTTTCGTTCATTTCTATTAAATTTTGCTAAATTTTATTCATATTTTTGTACATACACATATAATATAGAGAGGCATATGTGCTTACATCCGTACTTACGTACCATCATGCACACATACATATATGTGAGTATGAGTGTGTGTGTGTGTGCATTCGTGGGCGTGCGTGTGTGTTTGAAAATCTCATTTTCTTGATATTTTACAGTGTCAATTAGAGTGTCTACAAGATGTATCAGGTGTTCGTACAAGGTATTTTAGCCTTGACTATTTTTCAGAAAGTGTGAAACCTATACCAGCACACATACACCTGCTGGTGCGCGCGCGCACACAACACACACACACACACACACACACACACACACTTACACACTCACACACACACACACACACTTACACACACACACACACAACACACACACACACACACACTTACACACACGCACACACACACACATTCACACATATATATGAGAGTTGTATCGAAAGTAATGCAAAAAATACGCATACATTAACAAATGTAATTCGTTCAACTTGCGCATCTTGATAGGTTAACGCTTCCTCTGTAGCAACTCTTTTCTCCGTCCTTCTTCGTTGCGGGTAAATATTTGCTTCCTAGTAGAAGCGACATCCCGTCGTTGAGTTCTTGACTGAAAAAGGGTGAGCTTTGTCTGACATCCACAGAAAGCTATGGGATTTTACCAAGATGACATTATTGACGAAAGTCTTCCGGTAGATTTCGACTTTTTAACTTTCGGGGTCACTCTTTTACTTGTTTCAGTCATTTGACTGTGGCCATGCTGGAGCACCACCTTTAGTCGAGCAAATTGGGGACTTATTCTTTGTAAGCCTAGTACTTATTCTATCGGTCTTTGGCCGAACCGCTAAGTTACGGGGACGTAAACACACCAGCATCGGTTGTCAAGCGATGTTGGGGCGACAAACACAGACACACACACACAGACACACACACACACACACGCGCGCACACACACACACTCACACACACACACATACATATATATATACATATATACGACGGGCTTCTTTCAGTTTCCGTCTACCAAATCCATTCTCAAGGCTTTGTTCGACTCGCGGCTATAGTAGAAGACACTTGCCTGTACCCGGAACCATGTGGTCGGTAAGCAAGCTACTTACCACACACCTACTCCTACGCCTACGGGTTGATAAATCATTCTTTTCTACTCCAGGCACAAGGCTCGAAATTTTTGGGGAGGTGTCAAGTCGATTAGATCTACCCCAGTACTCAACTGGTACTGATAGACAAAGTATTATTTGAACACTGGTATCGATGTAGTCGACTTCCTTCATCTCCTTAAAATTGCTGACTTTGTACTAAAAATTAGAAAGAATTATTGACAAGGAGTGGTTGTGTGGTAAGAAGCTTTCTTACCAACTACATGATTCTAGGTTCAGTCCCACTGCGTGGCACCTTGGACGACTGTCTTCTGCTATAGCCTCGGGCCGACTGAAGCCTTGTGGGTGGTAGACAGAAACTGAAATAAGCTCGTCATATATATATATATATATATATATATATATGCTTGTATGTCTGTTTGTTCCTCCTCCACCGTCGCTTGACAACCGATGTTGGTGTGACTACGTCCCCGTAACTTAGCAGTTCAGCAATAGAGACCGATAGAATAAGTACTAGGCTTACAAAGAATAAGTTCGATTTGTTCGACTAAAGGCGGAGCTCCAGCATGGCTGCAGTCAAATGACTGAAACAAATAAAAGAGTAAAAGAGTAATTATGTGTCGATGGATGAAGAATTTTAAAGAAACGGTAACTAGTACGGAAGCAAGCCATGCCGTGGGAGACCATCAACTGCGACCATTTACACGAATGTCGAATGAACAAATGATCGACAGCTAGCAAGCCTTGCTACTCCAGATTGATGATGAGCAATGACTCTGAAACTAGTCTCTGGATGCTGGCTATGCTGGGTGGAGGTGCTTATCTCCCCTTTGAAAACATAAGGACACAGAAAATGTGCCATGGCCAACTGGAAACGGTGTTTCCTTGGGCTAAATAGCAGTAGCATTCTTCCTATTCATAGGACGGCCACATTAAGTTGGCAGCATACCATCAGTTTATCTTACTGCTACTGTATAAATCTCTCTGAAAGATTTAGAAATATCATATTTCTAAAATCAAAATAAGCAACAGGATATCGAGTAGTGATGCAGTACGACCGTTTCAAGTAGTTCCATTTAATTGAACAATGCAATCATTACATCGATTTAAATGTAGTGCAATCTTCAGCTGCACAAATAAATAAATAGAATTTTAACAAGTAGGACACATTAATATAATTTTTCTCAAATATTTTAACAGAAAAAGATGGAAGAAATTTATGATGTCGCTATTGTAGCTAAGAATAGACTACACTTCCGAAAATCATATGAAGCCTATTGGGGTAATAGTATTGTAAGGGATTGTAATTCATTTCTAATTCATTTATCTCTTTATCAATTACTAAATCTAAGACTAGAAGACTGATTCTACTTTGAATAAAGGAGAAGAGTTAGTTGACAGCCCATGGCTAGGTATGGTCATAAATATTATCGTATGTATCCCTTTTCCCCAGGGAGGAAAGAAGACATTAGGAGTAGTCAATTGGATATAAGTAACCGTCTATAAAAAGAGGTTGGGTAGGGAAGACTTTAAATCACGATGTTAATTACCAGTTAAAGGGGAAAGACGCTAAGAGAGCTAAGATGTTAATACAGAGTAAATTTTATTTTGGGGCACTATGGGTGATTGTTTATAAACAATATTGTTATGTTGTATAAAAATAAAATTTAAGATTTTTCAAAAATGATATCATAACCAAAATAGGCAAAATGTGTGTATATATCACTTATAAACATTAAAAATGAAAGATTACATAGAACCAGTTTAATATTCATTCCTGTACTTAATTAATTACTTATAAGGTGGTTTGTACAAATACTGCTCGAGGCATTTACTTATGGAATAACTGGAAAGATATACATGTTATCTATTAATTTTAAGCCATGAATCAGAAAAAAGTAAAGATGCATACAGATACACACACATTTATATATGTTCTTATATGCACATACACAGATATTTATACGTTTATAAGGATATAGTATAATCATCTCGCATAGACCTAAGTAACTGAAAAATATCTATTTAAGAATAAGGAAAGTAACAATTTATAAGGGATAAGAGGTTAATAGGAAAGGATATGAAAATAAGAAAACAAAATAATAAGTATTTATAGAACCGTATAAATATTTGTGTAAGTGTATTTATGCGTATATGCACATAACCTATGAGCATATATGCACATTACCAATTTGGGGATTGGTATAGTTTTCATTACCGAAGTTTGGTGCGAGCCCTTTAAGGGTCTGCCACGTAAAGATCAACGCATATCTTCTCTTTAGGGAGTAGAGTTTCAATGCTTTCAACGACTCGCAGCAGCTTAGCTCTTTCCTTAAAGCGTGCGAAGCATCTTTGGATTGCTTCAGGTTTTGTTGTTAATTTAATACTGTTTGGCGACTATCATTATGAGCAGTAGTCCAGGCAACAAACGGTAAAGTTTTCGCCATAAATGTAGAATGGTATTTTGCTCCCTGGTACTAAATGATCTCAGGTTTCAACCCGCCTTCCTTTTACATATCGTTGCTGCAGTGGTAATGTGTACATCAAAAGACCCCTCATAACTCATTTATATCCCAAATAGATTATTCTTTTCTACTCTAAGTACAAGGCCCGAACTTTTTGGTGTGGGTGCCAGTCAATTAGATTGACCCCAGTATGCAACTGGTACATAATTTATCGACCCCGAAAGGTTGAAAGGCTAAGTCGACCTCGATGGAATTTGAACTCAGAACGTAAGGACAGACGAAATACCTATTTCTTTACTACCCACAAGGGGCTAAACACAGAGAAGAGAAACAAGGACAGACAAACGGATTAAGTCGATTATATCGAACCCAGTGCGTAACTGGTACTTATTTAATCGACTCCGAAAGGATGAAAGGCAAAGTCGACCTCGGCGGAATTTGAACTCAGAACGTAACGGCAGACGAAATACGAATTTCTTTATTGCCCACCGGGGGCCAAACATAGATATGGACAGTACAACTGATGGGATCAGTCCGGCTACGCATTTCGCCCGGCGTGCTAACGTTTCTGCCAGCTCGCGCCGCCTTCCCAGATAATTTATTGACGTAGACTACATAGAAGCCGTCTCACATTGTATGCATGTGTGTGTGTGTGTGTGTGTGTTTGCGTGTGTGTGTGTGTGTGTGCGTGCGCGGGGGGGGGGCTATTTGTCCTTATCTCACCGCTTGAGATACAGTGCTGTTTTTTATGTCCCGTGACATGGTCGTTGAGCAAAACAGGATAGAATAAGTATCAGATTTTAAAATAAAAACCGTGACAGCAAGATTGGAGTTTTGAAACCTCATAGACATATATTGCAAACTCGCCATGTCTTCTCTCTTTCCTGTTAATATTGAATATAACATATTTCGCTAAATGAATTTCTGCGTCAGCTATATTTGTTATTAAGTTGGTATTTTTTTTATTGCCATGTATATTGCATAATTGCATTTAGTGGTAAATATATTGTAGCAAATGTACTATGCGTCTGAAAAACGAAATGTCTTTAATTTAATAGTAACTGTATCGAAACCTCCCGACGATCCACTAAATAATTTGGTCAAATATACAGTGTGGCTAAATGAATAAGCATTTTTATAACTGTTACATATTTCGCAGCTAAACAAGCAGTAACTATGTTCAACAGTAGATGATGCGACGAACAGTCACCGAAACATCTAACTGTTCCGCAAGGTAACTTGTAGTAAATACATTGTACAACTGAATGAATAAACCCCTATATAACTGTTATATACTGTACAGATAAACTATTAACTATCTTTAATTCAACAGCGACTGAGAAGGCGGAGAGTCGTCGAAACATCTAGCTGCTCCACAAGATGACTTGTGCTAAATGTTCAACGCAAACTTTTACTTTTCTTAATTTAGAATAATAACATCTGGAGAACATTTCCAGAAAGTGTAAATTTATCGATTTTTTTTCAAGCATATATCCTTCGCCATCTGTAAGAAGAATAAGTAACAACAACGAGGAGGCGGTTTATTTATAATTTCTTTCGAAAGACGTAGAGCGAAGGAAAGTAACATTCTTTTGTTCTCTCAGTTCTCTTCAGTTTTGAAGAGCGAATACAATAGCAGAAGATGCAAAGATTGAATGACACAAT
>NC_043011.1:40473380-40481447 GCF_006345805.1 Octopus sinensis
GTTAAAATCATCAAACTCTATGCTTATTTCGGTAAAGTCCGAAGCATTAATCAGAGGGAGATTAATTATAATTTCAACAATTGAGGGCGCAAACACTATATATGAGAGAGATTTTCTTTAAGTATTAGAAATAGCCTTAAAAAAGTTTTTTAGCTGCTATTTCTAATGAGTTCAGTATGCGGCAAAGTAATTTATTTTACTAAGCCCTTTTATATAATGTAATAATTTGAATTCGCCTTGAATGGTCCCTTTGCATACTGAACACTTGGTGAAATTGATTAATAATTAATTAATTTTGCCCTCAATTGTTGAAATTATAATTAATCTCCCTCTGATTAATGCTTCGGACTTTACCGAAATAAGCATAGAGTTTGATGATTTTAACCCACGCTGGTGGAAAGGGGAGAACAGAGATTCTTCGCTTGCTTATTTTGAATTTGTTGGCACTGTTAGTTGGGAGCAGATCTTCGAGAGGGTATGTTCTTATTTTCAGTGTTTCCAAATCCAAACCAAGGAATTTCCGAGCCGATGATAGAAATGTTGTTTTGACTAATCTTGAAACGTACGTTCTCGAATAACCTTAGCATTTGATTTTTCGATGTCATTACCCCCAAACTTTTGTGAGTTAAATTATGCAAACACTATATATGAGAGAGATTTTCTTTAAGTATTAGAAATAGCCTTAAAAAAGTTTTTTAGCTGCTATTTCTAATGAGTTCAGTATGCGGCAAAGTAATTTATTTTACTAAGCCCTTTTATATAATGTAATAATTTGAATTCGCCTTGAATGGTCCCTTTTGGTGAAATTGATTAATAATTAATTAATTTTGCCCTCAATTGTTGAAATTATAATTAATCTCCCTCTGATTAATGCTTCGGACTTTACCGAAATAAGCATAGAGAGTTTGATGATTTTAACCCACGCTGGTGGAAAGGGGAGAACAGAGATTCTTCGCTTGCTTATTTTGAATTTGTTGGCACTGTTAGTTGGAGCAGATCTTCGAGAGGGTATGTTCTTATTTTCAGTGTTTTCCAAAAACCAAGGAATTTCCGAGCCGATGATAGAAATGTTGTTTTGACTAATCTTGAAACGTACGTTCTCGAATAACCTTAGCATTTGATTTTTCGATGTCATTACCCCCAAACTTTTGTGAGTTAAATTATGCAAACACTATATATGAGAGAGATTTTCTTTAAGTATTAGAAATAGCCTTAAAAAAGTTTTTTAGCTGCTATTTCTAATGAGTTCAGTATGCGGCAAAGTAATTTATTTTACTAAGCCCTTTTATATAATGTAATAATTTGAATTCGCCTTGAATGGTCCCTTTGCATACTGAACACTTGGTGAAATTGATTAATAATTAATTAATTTTGCCCTCAATTGTTGAAATTATAATTAATCTCCCTCTGATTAATGCTTCGGACTTTACCGAAATAAGCATAGAGTTTGATGATTTTAACCCACGCTGCTGGTGGAAAGGGGAGAACAGAGATTCTTCGCTTGCTTATTTTGAATTTGTTGGCACTGTTAGTTGGGAGAGCAGATCTTCGAGAGGGTATGTTCTTATTTTCAGTGTTTCCAAATCCAAACCAAGGAATTTCCGAGCCGATGATAGAAATGTTGTTTTGACTAATCTTGAAACGTACGTTCTCGAATAACCTTAGCATTTGATTTTTCGATGTCATTACCCCCAAACTTTTGTGAGTTAAATTATGCAAACACTATATATGAGAGAGATTTTCTTTAAGTATTAGAAATAGCCTTAAAAAAGTTTTTTAGCTGCTATTTCTAATGAGTTCAGTATGCGGCAAAGTAATTTATTTTACTAAGCCCTTTTATATAATGTAATAATTTGAATTCGCCTTGAATGGTCCCTTTGCATACTGAACACTTGGTGAAATTGATTAATAATTAATTAATTTTGCCCTCAATTGTTGAAATTATAATTAATCTCCCTCTGATTAATGCTTCGGACTTTACCGAAATAAGCATAGAGTTTGATGATTTTAACCCACGCTGGTGGAAAGGGGAGAACAGAGATTCTTCGCTTGCTTATTTTGAATTTGTTGGCACTGTTAGTTGGGAGCAGATCTTCGAGAGGGTATGTTTATTTTCAGTGTTTCCAAATCCAAACCAAGGAATTTCCGAGCCGATGAAGAAATGTTGTTTTGACTAATCTTGAAACGTACGTTCTCGAATAACCTTAGCATTTGATTTTTCGATGTCATTACCCCCAAACTTTTGTGAGTTAAATTATGCAAACACTATATATGAGAGAGATTTTCTTTAAGTATTAGAAATAGCCTTAAAAAAGTTTTTTAGCTGCTATTTCTAATGAGTTCAGTATGCGGCAAAGTAATTTATTTTACTAAGCCCTTTTATATAATGTAATAATTTGAATTCGCCTTGAATGGTCCCTTTGCATACTGAACACTTGGTGAAATTGATTAATAATTAATTAATTTTGCCCTCAATTGTTGAAATTATATATATATATTATATATATAATATATATATATATACATATATATATATGAAAGAAAGTTATTTTATTCCATGTGCGTAAAAATATATGAGCAAAGAAGTTGAAAACGCACTGGCAGTCTTTTATCTGTTTTATTTTTAATGGCTTAACCGGTTTCACACATTTTTCTGAGTTTCAAAATTTGAGATAGAAAGACGTGCGGCTATGGCGCAGCTATTTTGCATTTGACTGAAGTTCGAAAATTCTCTTTTGTTTTTATAGAGAGCTCATGACTCAAATTAATATTTGTTTAGAATACACTTTGGCTGATACGCATGTTAGCCTAAACTTAGAGTGCAAAAAATATTGTTATATTATATTAACGCACGGACGTAGTTGGGAACATGCAAACATTTCTAAGGCTAATCACGTGATAATTCTCTACTGATTAAAAAAAAATATATCCATTTAATGGATATTAATTTAAGTCATTTTGTCTCTACAAATACGCGAATTTTCGAACTCCAGTCAGAAGCAAGACATTCGCGGCATAGCCCCCCCCCCCACGTCTTTCCATCTCACTTAATTTAAGAAAATCAGAAAAATCTATGAAACGGGTTGAGCATTCAAAAACCAACCATTTCAAAAATTCCCACTGAATTTCTCCCTTCAGGAAGGAGGAGTTAATACAAACTGGCCAACCCTGGAATTTACAGATACTAGGAAAACTAAGAAATAACACCATCTTAGTTGTTTGATGAAAATATTATGGTATGTGTTATGGAATGCTTCTGTCATTCCATTAGTAATAGACACTGGATTGATACACAGCCATTTTTGTAAAGACACTGAAAAGTTCCCTGTAACGATAGACAGCCATGTTCAAGAAAATAGCAGTGCTATTAGAATCAGTAAATTATTGTTAGTGCATTCTCATACAGCATTTGATCATGAAAATTCTTATTGATCTTCAACATCTTCGTTAATCATGAATACGTTTATGCATGTTGTCAAAGACGTGCCTAATTTTCAAACCATGGATAATAAAGATACTAAATATGGTTGAGAAAATTTGGGGGTCTGCTGATGGATGCTGCGTAAGTGATGTACTATTGTTGGTTTCGGCTGGAAACTTATTTACCGAATTTTACTGCGCTTTGATTAATCTACATGAGATTTGTATTGCTGATACATACACTAATTGCTAATTGGTAGTCATGAAATTCGGTTAAGAAAAATGCATTAAAGTAAAAAAGCCAAAACAAAAATAAACAGTGATATCTTAGGTAAAAAACAAACAAACAGTCAATTGTAATTGAATTGGACTAATAACTCTTGCAAATACATCAGAATCAAAGAACCAGACAGTGGACGACACACACAGACGAAAGAAAAGATTAGGATGTAATATTAGAGACGCATTAAATTAATACTTTAAGCAGATGTAAATGCTATAAATGAGACAAAGATATCACTACGATAAGCTATTCCAGGAAAAAAGTTTTTAAGTTATAATATTATCAAGTGAAAACTAAATGAATTAGCAAGACTAGACGAAAAAAAGAAGATGGTGATTGCATTTGAAATATTAAAAGCCGACAAATATATTATATTTACTACAACTACAGAGAAGTTATTGTTGTGGTTCTAAAATAGAAAAGAAAAACATCAAGTACTCCACCACATATTAGTGAAATAATTTGCTTATACATCAATCTTTATTAGTGAGAAGACAGAGTTCGCGTTCACATGATTAAGTGATTGTCTGTCGGTTACGACGACAAGGGTTCCAGTCGATCAAATTAACCAAACGGCCTGTTCGTCTGAGCATTCTACAGACACGCATACCACTAACGAAAGTCTCATTGGTATTTAGTAGACAGAGACTGTGACAAGACAGGCCCTTTGAAAAACAGGCACTATTCATTTTTGCCAGCTGAGTGGACTGGAGTAACGTGAAATAAAATGTCTTGTTCAAAGGCATAACGCGCCGCCAGGAATCGAACTCACAACGTTACGATCGTGAGCCGAATACCCTAGCCACTAAGCCACGCACCTTCACTCTTCACTTTTCTTCACAAAGGTGTTGGAAAAGTTTAAAGTATTTAAAGCCATCAACATTTTATAAAACATGGTAATTGTCTCGACCTTACTTTAATCCTATTGAAGTTAGTATGCAGTGTGTCAGACGAAATATCACTAGGTGTTGTTTCTGTCACTGTAATGGTCCTGATTCTGCCAATTCACAGTCCTCGTTGTTTATAGTTTAGCCACAGACTCCCATTATCATGGCGGTCATTAGGACCTGCATGATAATGTACACTCCGTCCGTCCACATGTTGCAGGTCACCTCCATGTTCAAGCATATGTCAATAATGTTGAGCAAAGGTAATCAAAAGCTAGTGGCCGACATCCGTGTCATTGTCCTGACGCCTTGATCACCATGTTCCTGAGACCTATGTAATGTGGCACGTAACTGTGCTCAGGTGTGTTTAGCAAAGGGACCAAAGCCCAAGAGTCAACGTCTGTGCCAATAACTCTAGTCTATGGTCATATTCTTGTGACCTGCGTAATATGGCACCTGACAGTGGCCAGAAGTGTCTCACCAGCTCTAAACCTCATCTCTTCACCTCATCGTTAGCCTTACAACCTATGACCATGCTTCCAAACGGTCTGCTTCGCTCGGTAGAGCACACATGATATCATATATCGATGAAAGTTTATTTTAACACCTTTTCCAAGAAAACATGAAGGTTCCTCTTTTTAGCCCCACCCCTGAAGTATGCCACATTCCACGAGGCCCCTTCTTGGTAAAATTTGTCAGACAAAGAGGTCATTGTTCTTTCTAACATACCCGGCCACTTTCTACTTCCTTTCCTGAGCTGGTTCGAGTAGAGATTCACCTTAAAATGTCGTACGGCTCTACTTTAGAAGTTACTGATATATTTTCCATTAAAGTAATTTTTGGCATCTCAACTACAGAGACTCAAGAGCTCCAAACTACTGAAGCGGTAAATTGCTTGAAGGAACTATTAGTGAGTGATAATCGAATTAGTGAAATTGGCCAAAAGTCTTTGAATGCAAAATGTTTCCTTTATTCGAATAAGCAAAAGTTATAAATGACAGAATTTTGACGTTGGTGTTGATGTCGTTGTTGTTGCAGTTAGCTGTCCATACTGCTTTTCTTATACAAGTCAATAGATTCAACATTAATCGTTTTTGAATCTTCTATTGAACAATTTTATAGCTCATTCAGTTAGCGAATTTGCAGAGTCGTTAGAGAATGGGATCAAATATGTTTAAAATTTTATTCCGATTCCAAATCCTGCTAGGGCCACCTCTCTAGAGGTTGGCAACAAAACCTTCCCTTCAAAATTGTTAGCGTTGTGCTTTAACCAGAAACAATTAATTTCGCCTGATTGGTAGACTCGTTATAGCGTCGAATATAATTACTATGCGATACTTTTTTCCGGCTTTTTACGCATTGAGTTCAAATACTACTGATATCATCGCCGCTTTTCATCCTTCTGGGGCCGATAAAAAAAGTAACTTCCGTCAATCATAGAACTCTTGAAAGAGCTGAGTTCAAATCTCGCAAAGGCCACCTTTGGCTTTCATCTCTCTGGGGTCGATAAACTGAAGTGCCAGTCATGCACTGAGGTTGATGCTATCGATTAACTCTCAACGTTATTGGTTTTGTTTCTACAAAGGGCGGTGGGTTGGTAGGATTCGTAGAGCATCGGGAAATACTTTGCAGTATTCCTTTCGGATCTTAACGTTGTGAGTTCAAATATCACTGCAATCAACTTTGCTTTTTGTATCCATTCAAGGTTCGATAAAATTAGGTGCCAGGCAAACACTAGAATCAAGGATATCGATTGAAACCCGCTCCTTAGGGTTAAGGCTTTTTGCCTATGCTTCAGAGAGTTATATGTTCCGTCTTTCCGGAGATTTCATTCAACTCTCAGCGAAGTCAACTATTTTTTTCGTTCATTAAGCGGTCGATAAATTCTCTGCCACAAACTAGGAACAATTCTTTCTTCCGTTCATTTGTTTGCTTGTTTGTTTGTTTCTTTCTTTTTCTTCCACGGAGCTACGTTTGAATATGTCTGATCGAAAGAATCCTAAATTTGTTTCCGAAGCCATCATCATCATCATCATCATCATCATCATCATCATCATCATCATCATCATCATCATCATCATCATCATCATCATCATCATCATCATTATAATTATTATAATTATAAAGGCGGTGAGCTGGCAGAAACGTTAGCACGCTGGGCGAAATGCGTAGCCGTATTTCGTCTGCCGCTACGTTCTGAGTTCAAATTCCGCCGAGGTCGACTTTGCCTTTCATCCTTTCGGGGTCGATAAATTAAGTACTAGTTACGCACTGGAGTCGATATAATCGACTTAATCCGTTTGTCTGTCCTCGTTTGTCCTCTCTGTGTTTAGCCCCTTGTGGGTAGTAAAGAAATACGTATTTCGTCTGCCGCTACTTTCAAAGTCAACTTTCCTTTCATCCTTTCAGGGTCGACAAAATAAGTACCAGTTGTACACTGGGGTCGATGTAATCGACTTAACCCCTCCCCCAAAATTGCTGCAATTGTGGCAAAATTTGAAACTATTATTATTATTATATTATTATTATTATTATTATTATTATTATTATTATTATCATTATTATCGTTATTATTATTATTATTATTATTATTATTATTATTATTATTATTATTATTATCGTTATTATTATTATTATTATTATTAGTAGTAGTAGTAGCAGTAGTAGTAGTAGTGGTAGTAGTATTGTTAAGGCAGTGGGTTGGTAAAATTGCTACCGGGTCAGACAAAATACTTACCGGTATTTCGTCTGCCGCTACGTTCTGAGTTCAAATTCCGCCGAGGTCGACGTCACCTTTCATCTCTTCACGGATCCATAAGGCAAGTAAGTACAGTTGCGTACTGAGGTCGTTCATTGTGCCAAAATATGAAACTGTTATGAATAACAATGAGAATAAACCCCTATATATCTTTTCCAAACTGAAATACAATATGCATAAACAGTAAAAAAAACAACAACCTAAAAGTCAAAACAAAAACAACACTATCAAACTACTAATATCTAGAAAGGGAAATAAAGAGAGTCAGGTGTGATGGTGGCGGCGATGGGGTGGGGTGGGGGTTGGTTGGATATTTCGGATGTTACCGATTAAATATCACCAGCCATATCTAATGGACTACTTGAAATAACTTGATGGAAATACTTGCTTAATGCGTTATTGTAGTCGGGATTTTAGTAAAGCATGCTTCAGCGATGAAGAGCTGTTTCTCTTTTATACACACTTCGGTGGATACGCACACACACACACACACACACACACACACACACACACACACACACACATATATATATAGTATATATATATATATATACATGCATATATATATATATCTGCTATATATACTAATATATATATATACATATATTATACATACACACAAACCTGTGCACACACACATACACACGCACATATGCATATATAACCCCCAAATATTAGACAGACAGGATATATAGAGATAAGATAAATATAGGTATATA
>NC_043011.1:40481547-40484047 GCF_006345805.1 Octopus sinensis
CTGTCTGTGTGCAGCCCTGTGTGGCTAATAAAGAACATATCTCTATCTATCTATCTATCTATCTATCTATCTATCTATCTATCTATCTTCTATCTCTCTATCTATGTGTGTATGTACAAGAATGCAGTATTATACACCCATTATGACTGGTCTTATCAACCAGTTTCCCGCAGGATGCTTGCTCTGACGTGTATTTACTTAAACCTGTTATCCGGTTTAGCATGCATTACGAAACCGATTGGGAATATCACCCGTAATGAATATATATTTACTATATACTTCGATTAATATATCCACTCTATTCACAAATATAGCAACTACATGTTGTTTTTCTGACTGATGAATCCATAGAAGAATATGTGTGTGTGTGTGTGTGTGTATGTGTGTGTGTGTGTGTGTGTGTGTGTGTGTGTGTGTGTGTGTGTATGTGTGTGTGTGTGTGTGTTTCAGACTCCGAGGAAATACGATTTACCGTCACATACATCAATCCTATCAAACTTTAATTCATTGCGGAATTCTCTTGAAGATTTAATGTCCTTACGAATATTAGCTCCCTAATCAAATACATAATGAAAGGGATTTTATTGTAAATTTTTGCAATATCCGAATTTTTCTTGCTTTTTTCTTAAATATGCTAAAGCAATATTAGCACATTCTACGTTATTATCAGCAGTAAAATTAAAGAGAATCGGTATAACATGTTTATATATTGGAATAGTAAGTTATTGAAGTGATGTGTTTACGTGATGGAAGATGACTGGTAAATGTGAGTCTACAGGGAGGGATACAGCTATGAATACGGGATTATAGGAATATAGCAAACTATACACAAACGTACATATCTATTCTTTTACACCAACTCTTAAATATATACTTCTCTGTCTATAAGTTACTCTCTCTCTTTCTCCCTCTTTCTATCTCTCTCTTTCACTCTTTCTCCCTCTCTCTCAATTATATATATAACTATATAGATATATATGTATGTATGTATACATATATATGTTTACACATATAGACATATATATTTATTATATCATGTATATTGTATATATTATATATCATATATATGTATATACATGTAGATATATATATGTGTACATGCATATATATATACACACATACATGTATACTATATACATATAATATGCACACATATATATAATAATATATACATACATGTATATATATATATATATATAATATAATATATATACATATATATATACATATATATGCATATATGTATATAAACATATAATACAGACATGCATATATATATATATATATATATATAATATATATATATATATATATATACATACATAGGCGCAGGCATGGCTGTGTGGTAAAAGCTTTTTTTCCCACCCACATAGTTCCGGGTTCAGACCCACTGCGTAGCACCTTGTGCAAGTGTCTTCTACTATAGCCTCGGGCAGATCCAAACCTTGTGAGTGGATATGGTTGACTGAAACTGAAAGAAGTCGTATATACACACACACATGCACACATATATATTTGTATGTGTTTGTGTGTGCTTTCCCACCATTGCTTGATAATTGATGTCGGTGTGTTTATGTCCCCGT
Organism: Octopus sinensis; assembly: GCF_006345805.1. NCBI lineage: Eukaryota > Metazoa > Mollusca > Cephalopoda > Octopoda > Octopodidae > Octopus > Octopus sinensis. The sequence goes on from NC_043011.1 coordinate 40,483,131, forward strand.
CACTTTGCGGTCCGGCAAAAGAACCCGATAGAATAAGTATAAGGCTTACAAAGAATAAGTTCTGGAGGTCAATGTGCTCGACTAAAGGCGGTACTCCAGCATGGTCGCAGTCAAGTGACCGAAACAAGTAAAAGAAAAATGTATAAAAGAATACAAAGCAAACATTAATATTGTATATACATGTGTGTGTGTGTGTATGCATGAATGTATATGTATATATATACATACATATATATATATATTATATATATATGTGTGTATATATAATAGATAAATATAGATATATTTTGATTCCTACTTGTTTAATTCATTTCAATGCGGCCATGCCGGAGCACTGGCTTAAAGTGTTATTAGTCGAGGAAGTTCACACCATGACTTATTCTTTGTAAGCTGGGTACTTATTCTATCGAAGTCTTTTGACGAACCGCTAATGTTACAGGGATTTAAACACACCAACATCCGTTGTCAAACGATTGTGAATGCACAAACACACAAAAACATATGTATATATGTATATAAAACACAATAAATAATATTAAGGGTAATAAGAATTATAGAAATTATTATTACCAGTGGCCTAGCACAAAAAAATTAGTCAATAGATTATATATTATTCGCATAAAAATATCGTATACATTAAAACACATTAAGAGGCTTCCAAATAGGAAAGCTTTGTGCTAGAAGGAGCAGTAGAAAACTCAAACCACTAATTAGGGATAAATTCTCGAAAAGAATAAAAATCGAAAACGTTTACCATCTAATTTAGTTCCTAGACCATGGTTTCCGACTAATTCCAGTAAAAAAATATTTACTGAGGCCAGCTTCGTCAGTAGGGAGCCTTTAGATTTCAAATATACACACAACTAGATTCACATGTAAACTAGCTGCCTGTATATCTTAACTTTTCAAAACCACTG
>NC_043011.1:40489047-40549047 GCF_006345805.1 Octopus sinensis
GGACTGCAGGTCTTCTCGCCGTTGCAAAACTTTCATTTGAAAATAAGATTTTGCAGGTTTTGTAACATCAACTTAAAGGATTTAAGAATTTAGGACATATAAAGAAAAAGGGAAATACTTAAATAATTCTTCTTTTTTAAACATAACATGTTTGAAAGAAAATTTACCCCCCTTCCACACGTGTATGAATTCGTTTTGAGATTCGACTAGGAATTTAAATTTTGCTCAAGGTTCATTGAATAAGCTATGAAGCGGTAAAGGCGAATTTGTATTAAAAATGACTCTGCTTTTAGTACGCAGTCATCTCGTCAGCATATGTTTCGTTAAAATTGCTTTAAAATAGAGTCCTAAGCATATATATATATATATATTATATAATATATATATATATATATATTATATAATATATATATATATATATAATATATATATATATATATATATAGGTATATATATATAGGTGTATATATACATGTGTGTGCACAGTGATATAGATATGGAAGATCCAGAAGGTTTAGTTTCCAACTTAGGAATCGAAAGCTATACCAACCACCGAACTGGGCGACACGGTATAGTACTAAAGATTTCGACTTTTGATATTTTCTACCATTTAGAAAATTGTGTGCTTAAAATTATTCTTTACATTTTTGTCTCTATGTATGTATGTATGTATGTATGTATGTATGTATGTATGTATGCATGTATGTATGCATGTATGAATGTGTGTGTGTGTGTGTAGTTTATGGTTGACATCTGATTTATAAATACAATGGCTGTCGCTCAGAAATTTTATCAATAAATTTAATTGTTAACTATGAAAGGATAACAAAATACGCTTTATTTCTTTACGGATAGAAATGTTGTTTATTTATTCATTTCAAAATATAGTTTGATAAATGCTATTTGCATATTCAGTTCGTTGGATACCAATTATGATAGAAAAAATATGGCTTCATAAATTGATTCAAGCCAGTCATTCGAATATTACAAATATTGCATTGTGGAGATTTAATTTGCAAAAGGTTGAGTTGTATAAATATTCAACTGATTTCTATAATTATCGTTAGCAATATTTGTAATTTATATAAAAATTAATCATTGAATTATAATTGAAAGCAATTCATTAAACAAATAATAATTACGGAGTTATCCATATTTGGTTTATCACTTGAAAAAATATTTAAATATTTTCATTATTAATAGTTTTGTTCCCTAATGTCCTTGGTTGATCATTGTGGTTATGTAAACTAATCGGGTACCTCAAAATTGGTTTCAAATTTTGGCACAAAGCCGGCAATTTCGGGGAGAGGTAAGTCGATTAGATTGATTCCAGGTCTTAATTGATACTTATTTTATCGATCTCGAAAGGATGAAAATGAAAGTTGACCTCGGCGGAATTTAAACTCAGAATGTAAAGACGGACGATATGCTGCTAAATATTTTCCCCGGTGTATTAAATATTCTGACTGCTCACCAACTTCGGTTACCACTACATTAAAAGAAAAAAAATGAGTTAACAGAAATAAGTAACTAGTATATGTATGTATTTGAATAACATAGAAAAATAAAAGTATGTCAAATAACATACAATATAAATTCTTGATTTATTAAAACGATCTCTGCCTCTAGAGATGTGTCATAATTGTCAAATGGCAATTAAGACCGGTTTCATTTGAAAATGGGGTATAATCTCAAGAGTCAAGAGCTCTATAAAACTGATGTGCCATTAAGGAAAAGAACATATTTTCCTATTGTCTGGAAATAATAGAATAATCGTGGAGATGCGTTCCTAGATTAATAACCGTCATCAGCATAACAATTTCTAACCTTATCCAAAGTGGCCAAAGGTCATAGATTTATAAAAGAAAAAGAGGAGAAAATATTTATGAACTAGTAATTTGCATAATTTAATGAAAAATGAACTCGCAGCCTTCAAGCAAAACGAAGGAATATAAGATAAAGCGGAATCCAAACAGACAAGTGACGATCTACTTCGACAAGACTAGTATAATTTGGAAATAGCAACAGAAAGAGTATAAGGAAATTGTCGTGGAATGGGTGAAATATATAACGTTTCGGACGCAATCGTTTCTTCAGAGGAAAGCTGTCTTGCTTTTATTTCCTTTCTATTTACTTTATTCTCAAGAAGCATGTTCGAAATATTGGCTATTCCACTTCAACAGAGATTTCTCTGTACTTTTTCTATCGTCTGTTCGAAATTAACGCATATTACCATCGTAAGCTATAACATTACCAGACACTTCTTAAGACGAAAACTTCTATTTTAGATATCAAAATATAATAAGATAAAAAAAAAACCCATAAATTAAAAGGAAACTACAAAAGACTTGAAACATAAAATACTTTAGGAAGTAACAATATAGCAATACTCTAAATGTGTGATTGCCATATGTTCACAGTAGTACGTGATAAAAAAAAAATGCAATAAAAATTGTAGTCTAAAACTTTTATCGCAACGTCATTCACTAATTTTTATATTTTGTAAATGTAGACGTTTTGCGTTAAATTATAATTCTTCTCCAGACTTTTTGCTGCCGGTTATGCGTCATCAGTCGATTAGTTGTCTTCACGTTGAAGTGACACAGAAAATATATCGACAGAAAATATACAAAGAGGTAAAAAAAAAATATTTCACTAAAAATGTAAATATAGTACCAACAATCACTGGGAACTAAAATCGTAATTGAATTTATTTGTTGTAATAATTATCAAATTTCTATAATCTGGTTTTAAAATGTTGTGTTGCATTACAACTATGTTCCATAGCCTGAAGGCTCATGGCTCAGTGGTTAGAGCGTTGGTCTTACAATTATGAGGTAGTGAGTTCGATTCCCGGACAGAGCTGTGTGTTGTATTCTTGAGCAAAACACTTTATTTTCACGTTGCTCCAGTTCACTCAGCTGTAGAAAGGAGTTGTGATGTTACTGGTGCCAAGCTGTATCGGTATTTCCCTTTCACTTGGATAACAATGGTGGCATGGAGGGAGCAGGCTGGTATACTTGGGCGACTGCTGGTCTTCCATAGACACCCTTGCCTAGACTTGTGCCTCGGAGGGGATCTTTCCTGGTGCAATCCCATCGTCGCTCATGACAGAAGCGGGCTTTTATTTATGCTTAATAAAATCCCACAAATCGAATATAAACACATGCCTCACTATTTATATAGGAGAGAGAGAGAGAGTTCTGTGTGCTTCTGTATCTCTAACTGGCTGTGTGGTTAAGAAGGTCGCTTTGCAACTAGATGAATCCGAGCTTTAGCTCTCTGCTTTGCATCTTGGCTAACCGTCATCTTTTACACTCTCTAACCGACTAATTTCATTGAGAGTGAACTTGGTTTATCCTGTTCAGGCTATATTATTAGCATTATCCTGCGTTTGAGAATTTATATTCACTTCTTTAACTTTCTAAGACATCTCAACGCTTCTAAAGCAAACTTCGTTTGTTTGTTTACGTTCATCGAAATTTGAATTATATATATATATATATGATGGCTTCCCCCTCGTTATCGGGTATGGCCATTGCACGAAGCTTAACTGTTATTGGTGTTGTGATCGAATATGACTTTTATTTGCTTTTTAAGGCTACAGCCAGCCATTCAGTTGAGACTCACAGCACCATAACAATCATGAAAAATGTTGTTATCGTGCAATGCCTGTGCAAGAAGATTTTTTAAAGTGAGGAAAGGCTGTGCACTGAGTCAATCCCACTCACTAAGCAACAGCAGCCATAATCCGAAAAGAACAAGTCAACATCATCGGTATCCACTGAGCCGCAGGTTTTATGTCGGAGTTATCCCAGTTACCTGAGTTACCGTCTCCTAGAAAGATGCCCTAACAAAGGCTAGGAGTCCTTCACTATCAATGGTTTAACCGCGCGATCGGGTATTCAGTCCGATTATTTCTATGTCCCCGCGTATGATACAACCTTAAGCCTTAAGAAAAAAAAAACATGTAACCTAGTACAACCTGTTGCATGGTCGGGCCGTCGGTGACTAAACCGGCAACCTCACCAAGCTTGATTGGTGAGGAAGGTGTTTATTGGACACCCTGCGGGATGAAAAATAAAACCCGTCAAAGGGCGGAGGAACTCTTGAGAGTCAACGGCCATCCAATAAATGTGTAATATATATATGTATATATATATATAGATTTACATATATATATTACACATTTACAAAATTTCGGATAATCTTCTTGCTCATTACATCCCATTCGGCCTTGGGTTATAAATAGAGAACAAATTTAGAGTGGATTGTTGGTATTTGACATCTTCTAGCGTATAGGCACTGACATTTCAGCGTCTTTAATTATAGTTACATTTTTATAATTATATAATTAAAAATTCATTTTACCGGTATGGCCATTTTTTTATACGCAAGCCAGATATAATTATTTTAATGACCATAACCTCAATACACACACACACACACACACACATATATATATATATATATATATATATATATATATATATATTGGGATATCAAGAAAGTTCTTGCGGAATTTTTAATATTGGTTTCAAATTAATTTTCGTTAAATTACTTTGACTTTATATATCATTTTAAAACCGGTTTTTCGCTCTATCTAATCGTGTTACTTTTTGAATAATTAGGCCATTTTGTCCTGGACGTTGAATACAACATGGACAAAAAGCAAATTCGCACAATTTTCTTATTCCAGTTCAACCTAGGCCGAAAAGCTGCTGAAACAGCTCGCGTGCGCTTGGCTCAGGAACCACTAATGAACGTACAGCACAATGGTGGTTCAAGAAATTTCATAGCGGTGACGAGAGTCTTGAAGATGATAAGCCTAGTGGTTGGCCATCGGATGTTTACAACGATCAACTAAGAGCCTTAGTGGAAGCCAATCCACGCCCAACTGTTCGAGAGCTTGCTTCTGAATTAGACGTAACGTATACAATTTCCAACCATTTGAAAGAAATTGGAAAAGCAAAAATACTTGAGAAATGGGTGCCGCACGAATTGAGCGACAGCCCCCCCCCCAAAAAAAAATGCCGTTTTGAAGTGCCGTCTTCCCTTCTTTTACGCGACAAGAACGACCTGTTTCTCGACCGGATTGTGACTTGCGATGAAAAGTGGATTCTTTACGACAACCGGCGACGCTCAGCTCAGTGGTTGGACGCCGATAAAGCTTCACGGCACTTTCCGAAGCCGAAGTTGCACCAAAAGAAAGTCGTGGTGAGTGTTTAATGGTCTGTGGCTGGTCTCATCCATTGACAGCTTTTTGGATCCAGGCGATACCATTACGGCGGAGAAGTACTGTCAGCAAATGGATGAAATGCATAAGAAACTCCGACAACAACAGTCAGCAATGGTCAATAGAAAAGGACCAATTCTTCTCCACGACAACGCTCGGCCGCACGTCGCACAACTGACCTTGCAGAATTTCAACGAATTTGGCCACGAAACTCTGCCTCATCTGCCATACTCACCAGACCTCTCGCCTACCGACTACCACTTTTTCAAGCATCTCTACATCTTCCTGTGTGAGAAATGCTTCAAAAACCAAGACGATGCCAAACACGCCTTCAACGACTTCATCGGCAGCAGAATGCAGGATTTTACACGTTGGCAAAAGTGTGTTGATTCAGTGTTTATTTCGATTAATAACATTTTGTTGAGCCGAGATATGTGCATCTAAATTTAAAGGTTAAAAATGCAAGAACTTTCTTGACAACCTAATATATATATATATATATATATAAATATAATCATTACAGATATAGGGTAAAGAATTATTAATTTAATATATTTTACCAAGTAGTTTCGGTATGGAAAAGAACCATATTCGGTAAAAACTTATACAAAAAGTGTTTTTATATATAATTATAACAATAATTAAGGGTTTAGCAACAAGTTACTTAACCACATACCGAAAATTTAGAAATAGCAGCCAAAAGACCGCTATTTCTTTTTCCTACAAAATCCGTCTCGACAGATAACAATATAACTTCTAAATTTTCGGTATGTGATGTTGCTAAACCCTTAATTATTATTATAATTATATACTCTTTTTTTTATTACTCTTTTTACTTGTTTCAGTCATTTGACTGTGGCCATGCTGGAGCACCGCCTTTAATCGAGCAACTCGACCCCGGGACTTATTCTTTTGTAAGCCCAGTACTTATTCTACCGGCCTCTTTTGCCGAACCGCTAAGTAACGGGGACATAACACACCAGCATCGGTTGTCAAGCAATGCTAGGGGGACAAACAAAGACACGAACACACACACGCATATATATATATATATATATATATATATATATATATATATATATATATATATACGACGGGCTTCTTTCAGTCTCCGTCTACCAAATCCACTCACAAGGCTTTGGTTGGCCCGAGGCTATAGTAGAAGACACTTGCCCAAGGTGCCATACCGAAACTACTTGGTAAAATTTATTAATTTATTAAATTAATAATTCTTTACCCTATATCTGTAATGATTATTTTACTCCCTGGTAACAAAATTGTGGATCTCTTTCTACGGTACTATCTTGTGACGCACATGGTAAACTTGAGGGAAATACGAATTCAGTCGTCTATATAAGTTTGGATATGCTGACTACCTTGTGTTATGTTCTGATGGCGCGTGATCAGAAATGCAAAGGGTAAGTTTTCCTAGCATTTTCAAATTTATAATTTTCGAAATATTATGTTGACAATGGAAATGAATTTTTATAATTCTAATCCAGAAACGCGTCCATAATTAATCGAAGACTGTTTGATTTAATTATTTTTCTTCTTTTTACCTATGTGTGTTACAAATATTGCTATCTGTGGAGACATATTTTGTAGGAAAAAGAAATAGCAGTCTTTTGGCTGCTATTTCTAAATTTTCGGTATGTGGTGAAGCAACAAGTTGTTAAAACCCTTAAGTATTGTTATATATAGTTTGTATGATGTTATCTATCTATCTATCTATCTATCTATCTATCTATCTATCTATCTATCTATCTATCTATCTATCTATCTATCTATCTATCTATCTATCTATATACATATACATGTGTATGTGTGTGTGTGTTGTGTTTGTTCGATCACCGCTTGACAAAGTTTGTTTACGTTCTCCTAACGTACAAGTTCAACAAGAGAGACAAACCGAACAAATATCAGGAATCAAAATAGGTATTGGGGCCGATTCCCCACCCACATTAAACCTTTCACAACGTTGCTCCAGCATGGCTGCAGTCTAATGACTGAAACAGATAAGTGATACAAGCTATAATCATTTACGCGTAGAGCTAAAATACAGTCATATCATGGCAGTTGATGAGTTTAATCATTTAATTTGATTCTTAGAAAATAGCCATAGCTTAGTCTAATGCTATGGATTGAGGTAAAACAAAAACGAACATATCTCCTTTGATGAGCGGTTAGCAAACTTCGAAACATTTCATCAGGATCCTAATTACCAATTTTCTCAGCACAATGAAAGCATTAGAAGGAGTGTTTTTACATTCATATAACTTACTCTCACAGCTATGCTTTCTAATATTTAAATTTATTTTAGCCTTTCTCATTCTCATTTTGTAGCGTATAATATATATCTCTCTCTCTCAATGTATACACACACAGATACACTCACACACACGCATATATATATATATGTATGTATATTTTCTTTCTTTCTTGACCAGTCCATCAGATGTAGTTACACATCGCTGGTCACAATGCGTTCGCCGTGTTTTAGCCTTCGAACGACGCCACCCCGCTGGCTAAGTGAGCCAACAGAAGAAAGAGTGGGAGAAAGAGTGGTGAAAGAGTACAGCAGGGATCACCACCCCACTGCCGGAGCCTCGTGGAACTTTTAGGTGTTTTAGCTCAATAAACACAACGCCCGGTCTGGGAATCGAAACTGCGATCCTACGACCGCGAGTCCGCTGCCCTAATCATTGGGCCATTGTGCCTCCACATGTATGTATATGTATATATTAAACTAATGACGAACCATCAAAAGTAAACCCATGCAAATTAAGCTATCCACTACAGTCCTTGTAGCGCTTCATTTGTGTCCCCCTGTTGCAGTGGCCAGTTGTGAGCTCACCGTACATGATGATATGGGGTAGGCGGTGGTCTTTCATTCTGCCAACGAGCCCTACCCAACGCAGTCCTGTCTCAAGTAAAATGGCTTCCAGACTTGTGACCTTTGTTCGCTCAAGGACCTCAGTGTTGACGATGTAGCCACTCCAGTAAATGTTGAGGATGGTACAGTGGCGGCGTTGGTGAAAATCTTCAAGGAGCCTGAGATGACAGCAGTAAGGGATCCTGTACTCAGAGCCATATAGCAGCATCGTGAGAACGATAGTCCTGTAGACGCTAACTTGTGTGCTAATCTTAAGATGCTTGTTGTTACACATGCGCTTGTACAGTCTGCCAAATGCTTTGTTAGTCTTTGCAAGTCTGTTGTCAGTTTCTTTGTCGATACTCGCATCTGAAGAAATGGTACATCCAAGATAAGTTAACTGCTGTACCGACTTCAGTTCTGTTTCCGCAAAGTTGATGTGGGGCGAGCTGTACTCTTCCTGAGGAGCCCGTTGGTGTAGGACTTCAGTCTTTTTCAACCTTACTTCCAGCACGAAGAGCTGGACGACCTCTGCAAAGCAGGATGTGATGCGCTGCAGGGCTCTTTCTGCGTGTGCGACAAGTGTCGCATCATCTGAAAAGAGGAGGTGGTGGATCGGTTGTTCTTGAGTTTTGGAAACGACTGCCATCTAGACGGTATCTAATGTAGACGCTTTACGAAGAAAAAGAACTAGGATTGTTTTGACGAAAACGATTGACTGATCCAGGAATTATTAAAGAAGACGTCTGCCCACCAAGTACACCTGGCACAACCGCCCTGCCCAGAGAAGAAAGTGGCGTTTCGCCAAACGCGAAGCTTTCTGCAGCGCAAACTCCCTGAAGTTCAGAATAAGTGGTAAACCAATTGCACATGGAGAACCCAGTTGTGTTCTGACTCTGGCGACTATAGGGGATTCTACAAAGCTTTCAAGGCAGTTTGCGGCCGAACACATCAAGTCTTGAGTCCCCTACGCAGCTCAGATGGCCAGGCGCTTCTCACAGACACAGCATCCATTCTCAACCGTTGGTCTGAAAACTTTCAGGCCCTCTTCACTGCAAACCGAGTTGTTCAGCAAAACGCAATTCTCCACATCCAGCAGCATCCATTCAGCGTGGAACTAGATGAGCTTCCAGCCCTGGAAGAGACCAAATTTTCCATAGAATGGCTGAAGAGTAGAAAGACAGCAGGAGTCGATGGCATACCACCAGAGATATGGAGACATGGAGATCCTGTCATACATGCTAAACTCCACGATCTCCTTGTCGCATGCTGGAAACAGGGCAAGCTGCCACAAGATCTCCACAATTCTGTCATCATTAGACTGTACAAAAACAAAGAGGGAAAGTCAGACTGCTCAAACTACCGGGGGATCACCCTGCCTTCCAGTGCAGGAAAAGTTCTTGCAAGATTACTCCGCAACAGACTTGCTCAGTCGACATACATACATACATACATTTAGTTAATAAACTAATTCTTGATTTCATGTAGTCTTTTTTTTTGCCATTGTTAATGTTTTGTCTAACTCCTGGTTACATACAACAGATCGAATAGATATGTACACAAATTCATTGCACATACATACATGCATATATATATATATGTTTTCATTGTTTGATTTGCCTAATAGTGGTTTTATCTCTAATTTAATATAATATAATATATATATATAATATATATATATATATATATATATATATATATATACATACATATATACATACATGCGCATATATATATATATACATACATATATACATACATGCGCATATATATATATTATATAAAATTAATGTACATTTATACACAAAAGAGGACACTTTACATGATAAATGGAACAGTCAAATCCCAAACCACGGTTAAGAGTAATTTCGAAGGGGATGAAAATAAAATCATTTTAGATAGTTACCATTTCTACCTAGGTTTCGAACATTAATGAACAAATAAAATAATTTGTTATCCGTGTTCTTCATCAGCAAGAGCGCTAATAATCAACGTTTAATTATGTGACAAATAAAGAGCACATGTCTCATCTTTATACGTTATAATTTTTCAAATCTACAGCGCAAGCGTAGTTATCGCCGGCAGCAAATAAAAATTTATGTGCCGACTTTCTTCAAAAGTACTAAAATATATACAGGGTAGAGAAAATTTCTACCAGTGGTTAGCATGCATAAAATAGTCGATAGACAACATATTTCATATAAAATTAGTGTACATTTATACACAAAAGAGGTGATCCTAACAGGACACCTTACATGCTAGAAGGAACAAACAAAGCCCAAACCACGGTTAAGAATAATTTCGAACACACATACAAAATTATATTAAATTAATTAACTCAAAACTCTGCATAAAGCATTACCGGTAATGTTTAAGAAAAGACGAAAGAAAGTAGAATATTAATGCTGTTTTTTTCTTTGTCCTTTATATTTTTTAAAACTTTTTATTAATGGTCGGAAGAGCCTTAACAAGGAATCATGTCCTTAACGCGGGTAATCCTTTGTTGATTCTAATACTCTCTCATTCTTTCACGGTGATAAACTTTATATTGCAATATATATATATATATATATATATATATATATATATATATATATATATATATACATATTTATTTATTTATATATTTATATATATATATATTTATATATATATATATATGTGTGTGTGTGTGTGTGTTTATGTATATATATAAATACTATATGTATGTATTTGTGTGTGTGTGCATATATATGTATGTATATATAAATATTACTAAAATATATATTAGTTTCATATATATGCTTATACACGTATACGTGTACACACATATATGCTCATATAAATACATACACGTATACATGCACACACACACACACACACACACATACACACATACACACATATATATTACTATGAATGTCCGAATAGTCTCCAGAAGACCATAAACGTGATTCCTTCGAACCTGTTTGTAATAGCATATCATTTCAGGGAACATGATCCAAACGGAACTAAGAAAACATTGGATTATTTGTTCTGCTCAGTCACCGATAAGTTTTATGCGATATCTGGTTGAGATAATAAAGGATTAAACTTTGATAGTTTATTGATTCCATGCAATGTTATTTTTCCACGCTTGACTGATTGGTTTTTACTATATGGATTAACATGGGAGAGATTTGAGAGGGCAGTGTATATCTAGTATTTTATTTTTGAACGATCTTGTGTGTTAATTAATCTGCTGTTATGGTTTTCTATAAAACCTGTAATCATTATTATTTGTTTAATTTCCAATAGAGACCTCTTAAATTTGAAAACTATATCCTACATGTGAGAAAATATTTGAGAAAAAGAGAGAGAGAGAGAGAGAAGGGTGGGGTAGAGAATGAGAGAAAATAAGAGAAAGGAAAAGAGAGGAATGAATAAAAGAGCGAACTGGAAACTGTCATTATCGAAAGCTAGAAGGATTTTGTCATTGCTCTTTAAAAGCAGACCAGCCCCGTCATTTGAAAGGTCATCCAGCCATAACTATTCCGTAGCATACATACATACATACATACATACATACATACAGACATACATACATACATACATACATACATCAGTGCAAAGCAATGAGAAGGATTATATTGGGTTGTCCGGAAAGTTCGTACCGATTTTTAAAGGAAAGAAAAATGTCAATAAATACTTGCCATTGCATTTTTAATCAACCAAATATGAACCATTTTGTTGTACAATGGGTCTCCTTCTTTCCTTTAACTTGAAAATACCCTCTTCCCAGAATTGAGGTGGTTTCATGGCAAAGAATTCATCAAGGTATCTTTTTACGTCACCCAAGGAATAGAAATTTTTACCATTAAGACTATTCTGCAGGCCTGAATAAGTGGAAATCCGAAGGATCAATATCTGGTGTATATGGAGGGTGGGGTAACACATCCCAGCCAAGCTGCAGCAATTTTTGTCTGGTTCTCAAAGAAACGTGCGGTCTTGCATTATCATGTTGGAAAACAACACCCTTCCTGTTGGCCAATTCTAGACGCTGCTTTTAACTCGTCCAGTTGTGTGCAGTATTTCTCAGAATTAATCGTCTGGTTACTTGGGAGAAGCTCATAGTACAGAATTCCTTTCCAATCCAACCAGACACAAAGCAAGACTTTTTTAGGGTGAAGAACCGCTTTTGGGGTGAATAAGGGTGGCTCATGTCGCTTACTCCAGGATCGCTTTCTCTGCATTTCGGTAGATAATCCATTTCTCATCACCTGTCACAATTTGCTTTAAAAAAGGCGTGTTTTCATTCCGTTTATAAAGTGAATCACAGATGGAAATGCGATCCAAAAGGTTCTTTTCACTGAACTCATGGGATACCCAAACATCGTAGCGATTTGTGCACCTAAGCTTTACAAGGTGCTCATGAACGACGGATTTTGATAGGTTGAGGTTTTCTGCCAATTCCCGGGTTGTGCAATGTGGTTTATTCTTAATTAATGACTTGATTTGGTCATCATCTGTAGTGGATGGTCTGCCTGATCGCTCTTTATCAATAAGGCTACAATCTCCAGCTCGGAATCTTGCGAACCACTTCTGTACAGTTCTTTCGGATAAAGAAACATCACCGTAAACTGCGCATATTTCTGCGCATATTTCTTTACGGAAAAGGAAAAGAATCAAGTGCCGAAAATGAACTTCCTTATCTTCCATTTTAAAGGGTTACGGAATTAACATAGGTTATAGGAACATAAACCTTCTTCCACGAAAAGATAGCTTAAACTGTACTCTAAATGTAGGTATAGTCAAATCCTATTTTATGAACTCAGCCATGTTCTAAAATAAGTCGAAAGGTAAGCTACTATAAATCGGCACGAATTTTCTGGACAACCCAATACAAACTTTAAGTTAGTTAAAATATGTTTGTGACATATTTTAACTTCTAAAGGTAAACTGAGTGCAGTACCGTGGAAGAAAAAAATGTCTTGCTTATAGTGAAAGTTATAAAAAACACATCTTCCACCTACAAGGGGAGACATTGAGCAGATATGGAGTTTTCCCACCTTTTACATTAGCCTCCTACTGAGGAAGGCTAAGGAGCCGAAGTCCGCTAAGAGACGAACATATTTCAACTGGCCTAGCGTTCCTTCATTCGTTATCACTGCTTAGTACTGCTTCTACGGGGTTTATTCTGGCCAGGCGGTCCACAAGCGCAGTCAGTCACTGATATTGAATGATTTAAGATAAAGCTACAACTTTAGAATCTGCCCAGGCTTGTCTCTCTCCAATATCTTCTACTGAGGAAGTCAAAAGAACCATAAAGACATCAGGAAGCCCTGTAGGGGGAGGCACTGAGTAGATATGGTGTTTTACCATAAGAAAGAGTTCCTTCTGCGCGATAACCGCAGTGAGTTTGCTTTTAAGTTAAAATATGTGACAAACATATTTTAACTAACCTAAACATCTTATATATATATATATATATATATATATACATGCATATATATGCATATATATATATATATGCATATATATATATATATGCACATGCATATATATGCATCTTTCACAATAACTATTCTTGGTTGCAATTTTTTGAACGCAGAGCATGTGCACGTAAACAAGCAGAATCAGGGTTGCGAGAGTTTGAAAACTTTTAAATGGCTTCTAGACAAGATTTAGGTTTTCATCGGTTACTTTAAATGTCATGGGTAGTTTAACCAGTAATTCACGACAAATATTCTTTCATTATTACATGTTTCCCGCGGTAGAGCAAATATGATGTTGACGCTAATGAGTTGTTTGTTGTGTAACGTGCAACATTCAGCGTCATCACTCACCTCATGGACAGATAATCGTTTGTGTCTCTCTTGATGGTAACCGCAATCCTCTGCAGGCTGCTTTCTTCCCTCTTTTCATATTAAGTACTGAGCATTTGGTAATCCCAAATTTCATATCGATGTCCCTACCACATTTCAGGACTTTTTTGGTTAAGGAATCTATCTGTTTTTCAGATTTTCCAAACAATTTCAGGTCATCTATAAACAGATGGTTCAATGATGGGCCTTTCTTCCCACATGGGTAACCCATCTAAACTTTCATAAATATCATTGTTATGGGTATTAGTGCAATTGCAAATAGTAACAGAGAAAACGAGTCACCTTGGAAGATTCCTCTTTTAATATTAACTTCTCCAAGGAATACATTACTTGAGTACAATTTGGTTTTCTACTCCTTCATGCTATGCATAAGAAAATTTGTGATGTTGTCAACAACACCAAACATCTGCAGGCATTCAACGATCCAAGAATGAGGCATCGTATGCCTTCTTAAAGTCAATCCAAGCCATAGACATGTTTGTATGATATTTTTTACAATGCCTCAAAATTGTTTCATCGATGACCAGGTGATCCTTGATACCCCGAGAACTCTTCCTACAACCTTTTTGTTCCCTTGGTAATATTTCTTCCAGTGCCAGGAAAGTATATGTCTTTGCCGCTCATATTCCAGCGAGTATCTTCCAGTTTGTGTTTAGGCATGCTATGGGACGGTAGTTTCCCACAATTATTATTATTATTATTATTATTATTATTATTATTATTATTATTATTATCATTATCATTATTATTATTATTATTATTATTATTATTATTATTATTATTATCATTGTTATTATTATTATTATTTTGAAAGCACAGAGTGGTATAAATTGTAGAAGGCATTTATCATTAGATTTTAAAATAATAGAGTTTATGCGATAATGAAACTGGACACAAATAGCTTTGCATTAAGGTGAATAACTGAGCGAAATTTCAACAAATTGTTTTGAAATGAAAGCGAGAAACTGAATAAAATGTAATACATTATATATGACAGATGAAATTTCATCTTAAAATTGTGGAACGATAATTGTGAAATGACTTTTCCAAGAAATTTGCTGAAAAAATCCTTTAAAACCTGTTACAACTATATGAAGAAATAATTTGAATTGATGGCAGATATGTAATGGTGGATATCAAAATGACTGAGTGGGAAGTTGGTGCAAATGTGATGATTAGAAGGTGTAGGAGAGGCATTGAGACACTGCGCATTTATATGACAAACCGGAAAGAGCGAAAAATCATTCTGCATTATTGTGGATCTATCTATCTATTTATCTACCTACCTACCTACTTACGTACATACGTACCTATCTATCTATCTATCTATCTATCTATCTATCTATCTATCTATCTATCTATCTCTCTCTCTCTCTCTATATATATATATATATATAATATATATATATATATATGTATGTGTGTCTGTGTGTCTGTGTGTATGTGTGTGAGTGTGTGTATATATACTTGGGGATGCTGAAAAGTTCCTGCCATTGGGAAAAAGAAAATACAGGAGTATTATGATTTTATTCAACTTATTCTCCTCTCGGATTCACACACTTATTGCAGGCGGTCCTTCTGCTTTTCTAAACCCTATAAAAGACCTCAGAATGTTGGGCCTCCAACTAGTCTTTTGCGATCGCCTTGTATATATATATATATATATATATATATATATAAATATTTCTTTACTGCCCACAAAGGGCTAAACATAGAGGGGACAAACAAGGACAGACAAAGGGATTAAGTCGATTACACCGACCCCAGTGCGTAACTGGTACTTTATTTATCGACCCCGAAAGGATGAAAGGCAAAGTCGACCTCGGCGGAATTTGAACTCAGAACGTAACGGTGGACGAAATACGGCTACGCATTTCGCCCGGCGTGCTAACGTTTCTGCCAGCTCACCGCCTTCAAAAATATATGTGTGTGTGTGTGTGTGTGTATTGGATAGATCGGATATATATATGTAGCAGAAGGGATTTATACTGTCATTATGTGTGAGATGTTTTCGTTGTGAGTCTTTTTACTGGGATATCGGCTCCACAGGCCTTTTCGTTCCAGCGTGTTACATGACCTTGTGATTTGACGAACTTGTTCGTATTGGTCGGTTTCCAGCAGTCTCATCTTGTTGGCGCAACAGTTCGTTTTTCCTTATGCGAGAAATAAATCGCCAGGTCTGGGAGCCTCCTAATCTCTATAAAAACCGAGATTCTCGGCTGCACTAGGTCTTTGGGTCATAAAGCTAAACCCTGTTATAAAGGGTTTAGCTTTATGACGATACGCCATAATGCAAAACCTTCCCCAATTTTTAATATTTATGTGAATATAGATAAATGTATGCTTAAAAAAAAATATATATATATATATAAATACACACACATAGATATATATATAAATATATATACATGTACATATATATATATACATACATATAATTATATATATAAATGTATATATATATATACATACATGATAGATTGCTAGCCACTACACATTATGTTCTCTCCTTGTTTCTTTTAGTGTTCCTTTCTGTGGAAGAGCGTAGGCTCGAAACGTTTTTACTTCCCGGGCGTTAAACTAATACGTCTGTTTGTTATCTACACCACCTGTCTTCATTTTTTGTTTGTTTTTTTTTGCGATTTCTCCACCCCTATATATATATATATATATATATATATATATTATATATATATATATATAGTGGAGGCGCAATGGCCCAGTGGTTAGGGCAGGGGGTGGTGGTGATCCCTGCTGTACTCTTTCACAACAACTTTCTCTCACTCTTACTTCCTGTTTCTGTTGTCACTCTCTGTGTCACGCTGAATATCCCCGAGAACTACGTTAAGGGTATACGTGTCTGTGGAGTGCTCAGCCACTTACACGTTAATTTCACGAGCAGGCTGTTCCGTTGATTCGGATCAACCGGAACCCTCGTCGTCGTAACCGACGGAGTGCTTCCACACACACACATATATATATATATATATATCGCTCCTTCCAAGTCCAAGTTAATGGTTCGCGGTCCGACGTCTCCAGTGCGAGCAGTGGCGTGCCTCAAGGTTCAGTGCTTGGGCCCTTGTTGTTCTTAGTCTTCATAAATGACTTGCCCGACGACCTCACGCAACACACCCTTCTATTTGCCGACGATATCAAACTGGTCGCTCCTCGCGGTAATATAGAGGATCTTCGTCGATGCCTCCACCAAATTTGGAAGTAGTCTAAGAATTGGGACCTGTGTCTGAACGTGTCAAAGTGCTGTCATCTGCCTGTCGGCTCTACTCCTGCAACTCAACTTGATTTCGAGCCGGGTCGTCTGCTGCTGGAGAGGACCGATCAGGTAAAGGACCTAGGTATCTTGGTGGATTCCTCCTTTTCGCCTTCGGCCCAGTGCGTCCATGCTGCCAACAAAGCACGCGGAATTCTGTTCTTGA
Organism: Octopus sinensis; assembly: GCF_006345805.1. Classification (NCBI taxonomy): domain Eukaryota; kingdom Metazoa; phylum Mollusca; class Cephalopoda; order Octopoda; family Octopodidae; genus Octopus; species Octopus sinensis. The sequence continues at coordinate 40,506,433 of NC_043011.1, forward strand.
TTCGACGGTCATTCGGAATGCTCACAGCAGCCATATTCCTACCACTCTATGTCACGCTGGTGAGACCCATATTGGAGTATGGGATTCAAGCCTCTTCTCCTTATCTCCTCAAAGACATACAGCATCTCGAAAGAGTCCAGAAGCTGGCTACCCGCATGGTTCATGGTCTCAAAAATTTGTCCTACGAAGAAAGGCTGAGGACGCTCGACCTTTATTCTCTTGAAAAACGCCGCCGCCGTGGTGATCTCATTCTCGCCCACAACATCATAAGCGGAAAGTGTAACCTCTCGAAAGAGCTGTTCTTCACTCCTGCTCCAGAGCGTCGGCTGCGGGGTCATTCCGAAAAGCTCTACCTGCGACGATTTCATCTCAATCGAAGGAGAGGAGCTTTCTCCGTCCGGGTTGCGGATCCGTGGAACAAGCTGCCAGACGAGATGGTGAAGATGCCGACGACCGCTTTGTTCAAAGCCTCCCTTGACCTCAAGTGGCCTGAACTCTTTACATGAACACCACCCTGTACTTAACTCCATGTCCCCCTACATGGCCTTGCTATTTGCTTTTGAGCCAAATTAACTAACTAACTAACTAACTAACATATATATATATATATATGATCCGATCCAAAATTTGAATAGAAACATAAGTAAGGAACAAATGAAGAAATTTACACTCGAAAACTAATACGACACTGATAAAATATGTATACAATATACAAACATAATAAGGCTGTGCGACTCTAAGACAAGACGAGCACAATGGAAAAAGAAAATGTCTGGTAGGACTGGAAACGAGAAAGGTAACAATTGACGAGGAATGAGCAGCGTCATAAGTGTGAATCTCCAGCTTGTTCCTTTGTTGTTTCAGGTTAAATTTATGTAAGGCTTTGCGCCATTATATATATATATTGGTGCTTAGCGTTACATTTAGCATCGAATAGAGAATCACTCGATAACATTTGAAGAGTATGTATTTATAATAATTTTAGATATTTATTGTAACCGAACTCTCCTATAAAGCTAAGAAGAAAAAAACTGTCACACTTCTTCTAAAAGTATACTATATATACGTGTGTGTGTGTGTGAGTGTGAGTGTGTTTTCTAAGTTAATATATTTTTGTGTAGCCTGAAATGTCAAGCAGCAAGGAACTGGATAGCGTTGGAGTGAATAATCAATTTCCAGTGAATGAATGAATAAATCATCAATACATCCACTTATTCATCCATTCATCCATATAAGTATATATATATATGTATGTATATATGTATGTATGTATACATATATGGAAGTTGGACCGGCGAACTCAACAAGTCTATTTTCATTCTCTCTCTATTTGTTTTCTCATATTCCTTTCTGTTGAAGAGCGTAGACTCGAAGCGTAAAATACTTTTTCAAATTTTCCGTGCGGCAAACTAATACACTTACTTGTTGTTCATAAACTTGTCTTCATCTTTCATTTTTCAACTATGTATATATATATATATATATATATATACGTTAAAAACTTTTTCACTTCCCGAGCGTTATACTAATACAACTGTTTGTTGTCTACACCACCTGTCTTCGTCTTTTGATTTTTTGTGTGAATTCATCCTAAATATATATATATATGACTTTGATAGAAGAAGAATCAAAACCAGAACTTAATATATGAATATATATATATATACTGTTTGCTTTTAATTGGTAAAAAGTTTAAAAACTTCAAGAGCAGAAATTCTCTCACATTGCATGTGCCAGGTTCATATAAATGTGTGTGTGTGTGTGTGAGTCCGTGCGTGTCTTTCTATATATGTGAAAAATAGCTAAGCTATGCAATAGAGTATAGTCAACAGTCATTCGATAGAGTATATATCTTGGTAACATGCACCATGCTTCCGATAATGCTTTAGGTGCGTGGTGTAGTCGTGAGCAGACATAGACTCCTTTTTAGGCTTTCTCACCTTGATCCCAAAGGAATCTATGGGAAGAGGCATACAGAGGGAGAGTGAGAGGGCTGAAACAGCAACGGGCTGGTTCTTATTTTTAACTGTAGGAGACTGAGGCTTCGTGAAACGAAATGCTTTGTTCATCCCGTATTTAACAATGTATCAGGAATTGAACAGGCAAGTTCATGACTGTAAAGCGAACACACATGACCACTAAACTTCGTGATTGCCAAGCAATATGCATTTGTAGATGACAGTTTAAAGAAAATATAACTCTGAAAGAAAATGCTACGTATAAAGTGACATTACTGCAAATCAAAGAGCATTAATCTAATTTTGAACAATTTATTTTGCTGTGAAAGAAAGATCCATCGCTTATTTTGACGGATAGAACTGACGTGATTGCATCTGACAAATTGTTTTTAAGCCTACCACGACAGATATTTATCTCTACAGTAATATAAATCATGTCTGTGTTTTCTCTTTTTTTTATTTGTTTCAATAATTGGAATGCAGCCATACTGGAGCACCGCCTCAAAGGGTATAGTCGAACAAATCTACCTCAGGACTTATTTCTTAAGCCTAGTATCTTTTTTGTCGAACTGCTAAGTTAGGGGGGCGTAAACACAACAAAACCAGTTGTCACGTGGTGATGGGGAGGGTGAAACACAGACACAAAGACATACACACACACAAACACGACGGACTTCTTTCAGTTTCCGTCCACCAAATCCTCTCACAGTGCTATGGTTGGCCCGGGGCTATAGTAGAAGACACTTACCCAAGATGCCACGAAGTGGGACTGAACCTGAAAACATATGATTGGAAGCAAGCTTCTTACCACACAGCCAACCTCCGCCTGTATGTTTTCTGTATTAGTTGTTTCACTCATTGAACTGTGGCCATGCTGGAACATCGCCTTGACGGTTTCAGTCGAACAAAACGACCTTAGTATTTATTCTATCGGCCGTTTTGTCAAACCGCTAAGTTACGAAGCTGTAAACACTGGTTGTGAAGCGGTGGAAATGAGCAAACATACATACATACATACATACATACATACATACATACATACATACATACATACATATATACGTACCTTTAATATACACCTGTTGACTGGGAAGACTACTACGGATCCCCAGCTCCAGCCTCAGCTGTGAACTTAATGGATGACCAGTTACAGCACTTACGCAGCGTACCTATTGGTTTAGTTATGGGGTGGGGGACATTTTAGTGCGGCGGGCAAAAATTCCCAAAGAAAAAGGTCTGCGGACGGATCACAAGTTTTAACTCATATATCTGTGTAAATCTTGTATATATCTATAAATCTTGTATGGAGACTATCAGAATGATATAGACGCCTCTAATGAGAACCCATTAAAGTTGTTTATAGTTTTTTAGGCACAGAAGTGGCTGTGTGGTAAGTAGCTTGCTTACCAACCACATGGTTCCCGGTACAGTCCCACTGCGTGGCACCTTGGGCATGTGTCTTCTACTATGGCTTCGAGCCGACCAAAGCCTTGTGAGTGGATTTGGTAGACGGAAACTGAAAAGAAGCCCGTCGTATATATATATATATATATATGTGTGTGTGTGTGTATGTAAATGTTTGTGTGTATGTGTTTGTCCCCCCCCCCAACATCGCTTGACAACCGATGCTGGTGTGTTTACGTCCTCGTCACTAGCGGCAAGAGAGACCGATAAAATAAGTACTAGGCTTACAAATAATAAGTCCTGGGGTCGATTTGATCGATTAAAGGCGGTGCTCCAGCATGGCCGCAGTCAAATGATTGAAACAAATAAAAGAATAAAAGAATATATGTGTATAATACAATATACATTAATAAAAATAAGTTTAACACATTAAATTAACGCGTAACATCTTCCTTAAGGCAGCGACCGAATTTAGGACATTCTATATTTTGCAGCTAGAGTGTAGTTGGGTCACAATTGGGTGGTACAAACCTAGCAATATGTGTTTTATAGTGAAAACAAAATTTCCATTCAAATGGAAATTACCGGACGATTTTCTTTTCGAGTCTAAGCGTTTTAAGTCATGGTGGAAAGCCGGCCTATGTTGCATATAGGCATACGAATATAGCATAAATTTTATAATTGAAAAATTTACTATATTTTGTACATACGAGTATACCAGCCAGTGGGCGCAATAAGATGGGATCGCGGGCGCAATTGCACCCACGGACGGGGATTTATCCACCCTTGGATTTGATCATCACTGAACTAAATCCCTCATTCTCTCTCTCTCTCTGTATATATATATATTATATATATATATTATATATATATATATATATATATATATATATATACATATATATATATATGTACATGCATACACACATATATACATATATAAACCCCCATATATATATATATATATATATATATATATATATATATATATATATATATATATGATGTATATATATACACGGTAACCCCGGAGCTATAACAGAAGACACTTATCCAAGGTGCCGCGCACAGTGAAACCGAACCTGAAACCATGAAGCTGTAAACGAACTTCTTAACCACACAGCCATGTCTGTACCCCATTAGTTATTCATATTATTTATTTATTTCTTGTCCATTTTTTCGCGTTTGAAGTTTGAAGAAGATTTTACTTCTATTTCTAACAACTCATCCTCATAGAGGCCTCTTTTTGGCTACGATGTACAGCATTGAAAGTTAAATTTGCTTTTACAGAATGTAAGGCATAGATCTTTTCGGAAATTGACTTCTTACAAGAGTTACTTCAGGGAAAACATCTGTATAGAAGGCATAGGTAAGTTAGGAAAGAATTTCAACAATTCACAGGAATAAATTACTTCGCAATGAAATGGAAATACTAAAGGTAGCACCAGATTATAATTTAGTGAGTCCACCTGAAGTGAATTTGGATAAGTCAAAATATTAATTGACAATCGAAAGTTGGCCTCTTGCAAGAATCCATTCATATTCTCTGCTGAAAGGACTTTTGATTACTTCACAAAATACGGTACACCTCCAGAAAATATACACACCTGTAGAATTATGCGTTTGAATTTATTGACTTTATTGCATCATTTTGGAAAAAAAAACTGTTGTAAATAATCATACATCATCTCTAATAGGCTCTTGAAGCTGAGCGAACTGGCAGGGGATATCTAGAGTTAGGCAAAGAACGAGATGTTTGGATAATATCCATAGTCTCCCTTGGTTAAGCTTGGAATCCAACAGGTAAGTAATGACGGTTGCTTCTGAGAGGAATCTATGTAGGAGGTTGCTGAAGACTGGAATCTACCCCAACGATACTCCAAGGAATTGTGGGGGAGGAAAATGGACGGATAAAATATTGATTTTAAAATTTTGACACAAGGCCAGCAATTTCAGGGTAGGGGTAAATCGATTACATTGATCCCAAAGTTCAATTGGTACTTATTTTATCGACACCGAAAAAAAAAATGAAAGGCAAAGTCGACTTCGCCGGAATTTGAACTTAGAACATAAAGACAGACGAAATGCCGCTAAGCATTTTGTCCAGCGTGCTAATGACTCTTCCATTTCAAATTTTGGCACATGGTTAGCAATTTCGAAGGAGGGTGAAAGGCGATTACATTGACCCCAGTGTTCACCTGGTACTTATTTTATCGATCCCGAAAGGAATGAAAGACATAGTCGACCTCGGCGGAATTTGAACTCAGAACGTAAAGATGGACGAAATACCGGTAAGCATTTTGTCCGAAGTACTAACGACCCCGCCAGCTCGACGCCTTAAGGATGGATTAAATATTAGCGTCACTAATATTTCGGTTCACATAATTTAAAGGCTCGATAAATTACTCTACAAGGCAGCTGGTATTTATTATCATGTTTGTTTGTTCCTTCTCGAGCCATGCCTGGCTCATAAGGGCTGGTTTCCCGGTTTCCTTGGCGTATAGGTTCCCCACCTGGACGGGACGCCGATCCGTCGCAGGTGAGCTGCAAGATGCAGGAGGAAAGAGTGAGAGAAAGTTGTGGGGAAGGAGTCAGCAGAAGTTCGCCATTACCTTCTGCCGGAGCCGCGTTGAGCTTAGGTGTTTCGCTCATAAATACACACATCGCCCGGTCTGAAATTCGAACCCGCGATCCCACGACCGCGAATCCGCTGCTCTAGCCACTAGGCCATATGCCTCCACATTTATTATCATAATAAGTAATAAATGAAGAAAACTTTCAATAAAATGTTTAATTAAAACATATTTTTAATGTATATGTATTTGTGTGAAGTGGTGAGGTGGCAGGTGGCAGAACTGTTAGCATGCCAGACAAAATGCGTAGTGACGTTTCGTTCGTCTTTACGGTCTGAGTCCAAATTCCGTCGAGGTCGACTTTACATTTCATCCTTTCGGATTCGACAAAATAAGTACCAGTTAAGAACTGAGATCGATGTAACCGATTTACACCCGAACTTGCTGGCCTTGTGCCAAAATTTGAAACCTGTGTGTGTGTGTGTGTGTGTGTGTGTGTGTGTGCATTATATACTTCTTTGTTAGTTGTGGGAAGCATGTTTTTTTTCTTTTAAGAAATCGAATTATAACTTAGGAAAGATGTTAAAAAAAATGCTGGTTAAAAAGGGACACATCTCACAGTAAAAACATTGTGAAAAAAAGCCGGGACGTAAAATAAGAAATTAAATACGGTAATGGAATTTTGTCCATCAGTGTACAGCACTAAAATATCGTTATAAACTGGAGATTTTTAACTAAAGAAAGAAAATGCTAATACGTATTAAGTGACATTTAACTATCGTGTTGATGGATTCCAAGTATAGATTTGTTAAATTTCTTTCTTTCTGGATAAGCGATAACACACATGCAATCAAGTTTTACACCAGTAAAAACGATTGTTAAAACTGATTGACGAAAAATAATGAACTAGGAGGGAGGGTGAAATTGAATTTATACAATTGTATTAAATTCTGCTTACGTGAATTCTGTTTACATGAATTCTGAAGCATTGCATTGCTGGCCTCGTTATCAAGAAGTTCACTTCGATATCGCCTGGTTCCGTGCTTGATCCCATTGCGAGGCAATTGAGAAGTAGCATTTATCATTACCATGCGACATTTAAAAAAATATTTTTCACACTGGTGTGGTCAGTTAACCGATTTCCATGGTGCATAAGTGACAGTGAACACAACATTCACCTCGAAGGAGACTCCGGTCTAGTGCAAGGTTGAAAAAGCTAGCAATCTTGTGGATTGGAGACAAGATGATTACATCAACACAGTACTTCATTAGTACTTTATTTTATCGACCCTGAGACGATTAAAAGCAAAGTTGACCTCAGCTGGATTGCCGCTAAGCATTAGGTCCACCTTCATCATAGTGCAGATATGAAATATATATAGTTTACTGTCTATAACGAACTGTCTTCAGCACAGCTACGTAAATTGAGCTACAGCACAGTAGTAACCTAGCTGCCTCCCACTATGAATAGTAGCTGTTTATGCTATCGATGGGAGAAAGTTGTTTGTTACATCTGCTCTGAGGATTAAGCATCATATAAAAGGTGAAACAGTTCGTCAGCGGCTCTCCTTACTCGTTTTATTGCGCACATCAAAACAAACGATATATTCTCATATTCCGATGTAATTCATTATCACATCTAGTGGTTTTAAAATATTTAAATATATTTCCGTACATCTGATTCACCCAATGTTGAGAATAATACTTACACACACACACACAAACACCAGTGAGGGATGGTAGAATGTTCTTTTCTACTCTAGGCACAATACCCGGAATTTTGGGGGAGGGGGCCTGTCAATTAGATCGATCCCAATATGAAATTGGTGCTTAATTTATCGACCCCGAAAGAATGAAAGGCAAAGTCGACTTCAGTGGAATAAAATATTCTTTTCTACTATAAGCACAAGCCCCGAAATTTTGGGGGAGGGGGACAGTTGATTAGATCGACCCTAGTACGCAACTGATTCTTAATTTATCGATCCCAAAAGGATGAAAAGCAAAGTCGACCTCGGCGGAATTTGAACTCAGAACAGGATGTTTGAATGTTATAATATTGATGTAAATCTACGTGCCTCAAATTTATGGAAGAATAATAGTCTTTATATCCACATCAGAGATCATTTCACTTTCATCGGCAGATCGAGAAATTAATTTTTTGTAACTAAACACTTTCAAACTTCAGACACTGGTAGAATGTGTCATATAAAACATCTTTTACTCTTAGCTTTGTTGAGAAAAGTTTCTATTTGCGACGTTATTTCGTGTTAAACTTGTCGTAGTTCGGTAATTTCAACCAATCAATGACGTGTATTCTGCTGAATAAAATTACTGCTGTTGTTTGTCAACAACTATCGGCGGTGGATATTTTCTTTTCTCACTCTTATTTATGACGTCGTTCGTGCGTTTGTACTGGTTTTTAGCTTTAGGGTTTTAGGGTTAGGGTTGGGGTTTTAGGGTTAGGGTTACGGAAAAAAGTGAAAAATTAAGAAATTAGAGGGGGAGGGGTAAGGGGGGCCCCAAAATTTCAAAATTCCGATTTTTGGCGATTTTCCGGAATCTTCGTATCCGAAAAGCAGTGTTTTTGGCAAATAGATAAATAAATGAATAAATAAAAAATAAAATACAAAAAAAAAACCCCCACAATAATTTGCGAGAAAATGGTGCGGGGGAGGAAGTCTTTCCGAAAATAGTAGCTGAAATGAGAAACAAAGTTGCCCCTCAACAAGATTTGAACTCTTAACATTAACATTTGAATTTTGTCTGACGTGTTAGCGACAATATTAAAGCCACTCTTTTACTGTTGTTTATATTGAAAGTGTCTTCCCCACGCCAGACAGTTTTAGATTATTCCACTAAATATATTTTGTTATTTGTGATCTTCATTATCTCACTATTTCATTTACCAATATATTACTTAATGAATAAATCTTTATTTTCCCCACTGATTGAGTACGTTTTAATGTGCTTTTACTATTCTAGTAAGACGTCTGTTTTGATATCTAGTTTACGATTTGAGCCTGCTGGCCTTTGCTCTAAAATCCGAAAAATAATCCGAAATTCTGAACATAACTGTTCCGGATAGAGGATTGTCTACCTGTATATAAAAATATCGAGATCTTTTCGGTTTGAACGGCAGTTTTTTCTAGCGGTGTCATATGAAATTGTCACCCATAATTATGACCCTCGTATCGATCTATTGCCTTTCAATCTGTTTTAGGGTTAGGGGTGGGGGGAAGGGTATCTTTTTTTCATCACAAATGTAAATAAACCCAATCTGTTTCTTAAACGAGGGACATATTCATACAGCACAGAATGTTTTTTTTAACTCAATAGACGTCATTGATTGGTTGAAATTGCAGAAATTGAAGAAAAAAAAAACAACAAATATCTTACAAACTATAGAATTTTCTCAATAAGGCCAAGAGAAAAAGATGTTTTATAAACACATTCTACCAGTATACGAAGTTTAAAATTTTTTAGTTACCTAGAAATTATGTTAAAAACTGCCGTTCAAACCGAAAAGATCTAAATATCGTTAGCAAGTTGACCTCTGCGGGATTGTCCCTAAGCATTTTGCCCGTCTTCATCATAGGGCAGATATGAGATAAAGGCGTTGTCCGGGACAACGCTTTTACATTTTATCTGCTGTGGCCATGAAGTAGTCTGACTTACAAGAAATTATAAGTCCCACCTCTTAAATACTTAGATCCATGCAATAATTTATTACTAAAGATTTGATCTTATATCAGAAAAGTATAAAAGTAAATAATAAAATAAAATTGTTAAAGAAGTTGGCGTCGAAGTAAGATATGGGTACTGAGATAAAATTAACGTTCAAAGAGAGAGAGAGAGAGAGAGAGAGAGAGAGAGAGGTTGACCAGTCTATTAATAGTTTAGGTCAGTGGTTCTCAACTGAGGTCCATACGACCTTTGGGAGTCCATATAAGATTTTGGTGTTAAAGTTTGGTTATACTTCTATAATACTCATAATATTCTAATAACCTTCCTTTTTATACATTTCTTAATGATATTTAATTACAAAAATACATTAAGATCTTTTAAAGATCGAATGGCTGAGAGCCAATTCGAGAAGATAGGAATCAAAGGGGTCTATAGGTAAAAAAGAAATGGTTGAGAATCACTGATTAAGGTGATTACTAGAACACATAAATAAATAGAATAAATGACAGGTAGTCCATCGGTGTCCGATGACGACAAAGTCTGTGTTCTCAGCGATGAGAGCGCATGTGACTCGCCAGTCCAAAGCTGGAAGCACACAGCCGCCCACAGATGATACAAGGGAGTCTGTTGACTAGATTGAGGCGGATATGGTCAGTAGAAATAGGAGAATATAAAGGGCTAACCAAATGATGTTAGAAAAACAAAACGAGTGCATGGTTTGTTGGAATTTCACGCTCTGCTAGTTTTGAGGGATAGGAGCGTATTTTCAAGGACATTAATGTAGTATCAAGTACACACATTAACAATAATTACAAGTGTATAAACACTCACTTTCATACACGCATATGTGGGAAGCAACATACATATACTCTTTTACTCTTTTACTTGTTTCAGTCATCTGACTGCGGCCATGCTGGAGCACCGCCTTTAGTCGAGCAAATCGATACCAGGACTTATTCTTTGTAAGCCTACGACTTATTCTATCGGCCTTTTTTTGTCGAACCGCTAAGTTACGGGGACGTAACCACACCAGCATCGGTTGTCAAGCGATGTTGGGGAGACAAACACAGACACACAAACATATACACATACATACATGCATATATATATATATATATATATATATATATAAATAGTAATGCAGTACTTTTATATATATATATATATATATATATATATATATATATATATATATATATATATATATATATATGCATATATATATGCATATATACCACGGGATTCTTTCCCTCTCCGTCTACCAAACCCACTCACAAGGCTTTTGTCGCCCCGAGGCTATAGTAGACGAAACTTGCCTAAGGTGCCACGCAGTGGGACTGAACCTGGAACCATGTGGTTGGTAAGCAAGCTAGTTACCACACAGCCACTCCTATATGCCTATATGTACAACCATTTCACAAATGTATGCGCTAATAAAATATAGTATAAAGCACTTATTTCGACGTAATGGTATAATTACATAAGATTAATAATTCGTCAATTAAGCAAATGGGATTATAATCACATCAGTTGTCATTAAGCCTGGAACTTATTACACACAAAAAAGAAATAAAGGAAGTGAGTTTATTGCATTAACGCTTATAAGAGTTAATATATATTTTCACTGGCTGTGTGGTAAGAAGATTGCTTCCCAACCACGTGCTTCCGGGTTCAGTCTCACTGCGTAGCACCTTGGGCAGGTGTCTTCTATAGTGGGTGGATTTGGTAGACGGAAACCAAAAGAAGCCCGTCCTATATATATATATATATATATATATATATATATATATACGCGCACACAAAAAGGTACATATATATAGTAAGAAAAGGGAGGAAGAGAATTTCGATTAGCCCCACGTGGAGAGTTGTGAAGCAAAAATTATATATGTATAATAAAAGAAGGAAAATGCACACAGTTTACATAGTTTTAATATATTTTAAATGAAAGAGTATTGTGGCTGTCGACCGGTTTCGCTTTCGCTAATCAGGACATTGAAATGATTGTGCTTTCGTATTTTCTTAAGATTTTAGTCCATGTTATTGTATGAAAGTTTGTGAATGAATTAACTAGTAGAAAAATATAAGGGGAGGTAATTGGTGATAGTTATTATTCGGGACAGGGGAGGTAATTGCTCCTTTTTGAGATGAGATAAATAAACATACATAAACTCATTAGCTAAAGTAGTGAGATGAAATATGTGCAGTGATGGGTATGTGATCATGAATTTAAATATATACTGAAACAAAAGTTGGTCATGCGTTCATATTTAACCGTGTTCTGTATTTTTTGATTAAAATATTTTCTTTATTTAAACGTTCTTGTACAGAAACTGTTTCTTTGCAATGATAGATGGGGGAAACTGTGAAATTTGCTGTGTGTGTTTGTGTGTGTGTGTGTGTGTGTGCGTGTGTGTATGTGTGCATGCGTGCATGTGTGTATAAGATGTGGAGTCTATCACAGAAAGCCCTTCTAACGGACTCGGCTATCAGTCCACATAGAAATCAATTTACAAAGATGTGTAATGTAACGTGTCCATGTAACTGAAAATCCCAAAGATCCGATCGATGTAATTTCCATACTGAAATTAATACTTACACGAAAAAGGTTGCAAAACGGCTGAACTCCTTCGGACGTCATTTGCCTAAATTAATGTATATTCACCTCTCATACCCACTGACTTCATGGCTTTATATTTACTCTTACACACATAATTATGAATAAGTACATTGATAGCATATTACTCATATTTATGCGGTTGTATTTGTGCCTTTACAAAATGTACCTTTATAACGGAAACATGTTTGTAACTATCGCCATTACTATGTTCTTTGTTCTCATTTCACAATCATACTTTTCCACAAAGTACCACTTTTTAACCTTACACAACCTCCTCTACAGATATTCTCAAGATAAATAAACGTTATTTAGTTCAGAAAACTAATTTCCTCTGTTTAGACACTTGTGATTGTCACTTGTCAGTAGCGCATCATCGAAGCCAACCGCGACCACTACAACCTTCAGCCACGTCACCACAATACTATACTTACCTTTCCGCCACTTTTGCTGCTGCTGTTACCACCACCACAACCACTACTACTACTACTACTACTACTACTACTTGTTTATTTTATATCGGTAATTTGTGAACAATAGAGTTGTTAGTCACAAGTTATTAACGTGACTGTCAATGGATGACTGCATTTCTTCCGGCGGATGTGATGGAGAAGTGTAGGCAAATCGGTTTCCTCCCGAGGGATTTTGTTCCTAAATTAACGTTTTTCTTTTCCGTTTTCTCGCCGATGTTTCTGATCTAACCAATATATATTGGCCAAACATCTACACGTACACACATGTGCACACATATACACACACATGTATAGATACATACATACGTACATATATACGTTTAGATATGTAACTATATGCATGAGAATACACGCATAAAACATACTAATCTGCACATACATACATACAAACAAAAATACTCGTTCCACGTGTTCCATACTATTGTCATCAAACTTTCAGACATGCTTTCCTTAATTTTGACCATTAATTTTCAGATATGTGTTCAAAATTTTTGTCCATTAATTTTCAGACATGTGTTCCATATTTTTTTCCATTAATTTTCAGATGGTGTCCCATAATTTTCTCGATACATTTTCAGAAATGTGTTCCATAAATTTATCGATCAATGTTTGGAAATCATTGGAAAAGACGTCTGAAAATTAGTAGATAAAAGTTTGGAAAACTTGTCTGAAAATTAGGGGACAAAAGCTTGGAACACACGTTTGAAAATTGGTGGACATAAATTGGGAATGCTAATTTTCAGACATGTGTTCCATAATTTTGTACATTAATTTTCAGACGTGTGTTCCATACTGTTGTCCGTTAATTTTCAGGCATGTGTTCTAAACTTTTGTACCTGAATTTTCAAGCAATTGTTCAATACATTTGTTCATTAAGTTTCAGACATTGCTTTAATACATATGTACCTAAAATTTCAGACATGTGTTCCATACTTTTGTCCATTAAGTTTCAAGCAGGTGTTCGATGCTACTGTCCATTAATTTTCAGACGTGTGTTCCTTACTTTTGTCCACTAATTATCAGACAGGTGTTCCATTCGTTTGTACATTAATTTTCAGACATGTGTTCCTTACATTTGACCATTAATTTTCAGACATGTGTTCCATACATTTGTACATTAATTTTCTCAGAATGTCTTCCATACATTTGTCTACTAATTGTCAGACATATGTCTCTTAAATTTGTCCATCGATATTAAGACATGTATTCCTTACATTTGTCCATCGAATTTCAGACGTGTTCCTCACTTTTGTCGATCAATTGTCAGACATGTGTTCCTTACTTTTGTCCACTGATTTTCAGCTTTTTTCCGTAACTTTGTCCATCGATTTTCTGACGTATGTTCCTTACTTTTGTCCATCGATCTTCTCACATGTTTTCTCTGCTTTCGTCCATGTATTTTCAGACATGTGGACCTTAACTTTTCCATCGATTTTCAGATGTGTTCTTTACATTTGTCCACTGATTTTCAGACATGTGTTCCCTACTTTTGTCCATCGTGTTTCAGACATGTGTTCCTTAATGTTGTCCATCGATATTAAGACATTTGTTCTTTATTTTTGACAAAAGTAAGGAACACATATCTGACAATCGACGGACAAAGGTGAGGGACATTCGTCTGAAAATCGATGGAGAATCTTAAGGAATACATATCAAATAGTCTATGGACAATAGTAAGGAAAACAGGACTGAAAATCTGTGGACTAGAGTAAGGAATGCACGTCTGAAAATCGATGGACAAAATTATGGAGAACATGTCTAAAAATCAAAGAACAATATGCAAGGAACATATATCTGAAAATCGATGGACAAATGTAAGGAAGCATGACAGAAAATCGATGGACAAAAGTAAGGAATAAATGTCTGAAAATCAGTGGACGAAAACAAGGAACACATGTCAGAAAATTAGTGGACAAAAGTAAGGAACACATGTCTGACAATTGATGGACGAAAGTAAGGAACACATGTCTGCATATCGATAGACAAGTGTAAGGAACACATTTCTGAAAATGGTTGGTCAAATGTAAAGAACACATGTCTGAATATCAGTTGACAAAAGTAAGGAACAATGTCTGAAAATCGATGGACGAAACTAAGGAACACGTGTCTGAAAATCAGTGAAGAAATATAAGGAACACATGTCTGAAAATCGATGGACAAATGTAAGGTGCAGAGGTCCTAAAATCGATGGACATAAGTACGGAATATATGTAAAAAAATCGATGGACAAATTTACGGAACACGTATTTGAATATCGATAGACAAAAGTAATTTTCAGACGTGTTCTAAACTTTTGTCCACTATTTTCCCGCCAATTATTTCATACGTTTGTCTACTAATTCCAGGCCTGTGTCCCTAACTTTTCTCCATTAATTTTCAGACCTGCGTTCCATAATTTTGTCCCCTAATTTTGAGACACGTGTTCCATACTTTTGTCCACTAATGTCCAGGCCTGCGTTCCTAACTTTTGTCCATTAATTTTCAGACATGTGCTACATACTTTTGTCTTTTATGTTTCAGACCTGAGTTCCATACTCTTGTTCTCTAATTTCTAGACATGTGTTCGAAACTTATGTCCACACATTTTCAGGTTCGTGTTCCAAACTTTTGTCCATTTATTGTCAGACATCTGTTCCAAGCTCTTGTACTCTGACTTTCAGACATATGCTCCATAGTTTAATTTCTTGGAACACTTGTCTAAAAAGTAGTGGATAAAAGTTTAGACCCATATCTGAAAATTTGCGCCCAAAAGTTTAATTTTCACATCTGTGTTCCATACTTTTGTCCACTAATTTTCGGACATGTGTTCCATAATTTTTCTGGTGTTCATGGCAGCAATGGTGGCCGAGTTGCTAAATTAGTAGCAGTTAGTAAATTCAAAATTTGGCAATTCTTATCAAGAATGACTAACTATCCACTCTACAGTGTCAATGTGGCAAATTTTAGTTTAGAAGTATTACACGTTCTTATATAGCTAATTGATTAGTTCAATTCCCAGGACAAATATCCAAATATTGCTAAACGTCAACTGCCTTTGTAAATGGCATAAACATTCACGTTATACTGTGGCTGAGTCAACGTTTTACTCTGGAGCATACCTTTGTAATATAATAAAGGAAATTAATGTGATATATCTAGACATTATCATTCTCTATAATGCTTCAGAAATAATATATCTCTTTATCGCTATATCTGTCCTCTTCCGACACAAATTATTAGCTTGGAAATGGGTCGAGGGATGTCAGCATGGAATCAATTTAGAACCAGAGTAATTCTTAAGGTGACAGTTACATCTTGGCGGAAGATAATTCGAATGCTTTAGAAATAATACAATATAATGCTTCAGAAGTAATACATATCTTTATCGTCATATCTGTTCTCTTCGAACAGAAATGATTAGCTTGGAAATGTGTCGAGGGATGTCAAAATGAAATCAGTTTAGAACCAGAGCCATTCTTTAGGTGATAGTTACGTCTCGGTGGAAGATAAACCGACGAGGACCGTTACGGTTTTGTTTCCCAGGCAACGCTTGTGTATTTTTTAAAACTTTTCTTGAACAAACCACCTGAGAGAGACGCCAGTCCGTTTCAGTCTTCAGGGCCAGTAATTTTGAGGGGAGGGTGAAGAGAGTAGCATCGACACCAGTGTTTGATTGATACTTAATTTTATCGTCTCTGAAGTGATGAAAGGTAAAGTTGAGCTCCGCTTGATTTGAACACAGAGCGTAACAGCTTTTTTTCGACGCGCTAATGATTCCGCCAACTCGACGTCTTAAATCTTGTATATAATCTAGTCTAAACAGTGATAGGTTTGCGAGAAATGTCGTTGATCTATCTGTAATATAGACTTACAAAGTGAAAGTTCTGACCAACGAAGGAACTTTTGTTTAGTCGTTTGAACTGATAGAAACTGCAGTTAATTCTCCTTCAAATTGCATATTACCGTCTTCAAAACGGAAGGTCGCAGTTTTGGCTTTTGTAGTCGTAGATGCACAATGTTCAATAAAGGAAATTAAATAAAAAAACAAAAATAACGGCTGTCAAATATCGCCTATCGCACCTTTCTACATTTTTTTAAATAGGGAAAAGGACATGTGAATTAAGAATAATCTAGTCCATGTTCAATAAAAGGCTGGTGATTGTTATGATGTATATCATAATCGGTTTCTCCTGTTAAATACAACCGGGGCTAGAGAACAACAGCAGCTTCCGAGACATCTTGGGCAAGTGTTTTATATTATTTCCTCGGATTCTCCAATGTTTTGTAAGTGAAACTAAGAGAAAAATCGAGGGCACTCCTAGTCGAATCATCGAAAACACTGGGATCCTTCGTTATATATATATATATATATATATATACATACACGCATATGTATACATACGTATATAGTAACAACTCAGAGACTACGAGAGAAAGTGAAACAAGTTTTCACCTGTAGAACTCGAAGTGAATAATAAAGCTATTAATATAGTTAGTAAATATTGGACTAGAAAACCTTTTCATAGAAACTGTCGAAGGCTGTCTGTGTCATGTTTACCGCTGTATGTTCGAACGCCATGGGCAGACTTCAACTTTTTTTAAAATTCAAAATGGTTTTTGATTTACTATATACATGCAGACATTAATAGCTTTATATAATTCGATTTCTATAGATAAGGAAGAAAACGACATTACACACACACACACACACACATACACACACATGTATATGTATATATATATGTGTGTGTGTGTGTATGTGTGTGTGTATGTATATATATATATATATATATATATATATATATATATATATATACACACACACATTCATACATACATATATATACATATACAGACATGCAGGAAATAAATAGACACCATTAATTTTCAAAATGTAACCGATAGGTAGGACTACATACTTTAGTATTTAGTTCACATTCCATTTGCAGTTTTGAATTCAGAAACTCTTTTTGGCATTGAACTGATGAGCTTTCTGATTATCTCTTGGGGAATTCCTGTCCACTTTACACGCGACAATCGAAACAATTCATCTTTAGATTTAGGTTTCTGTCAAGTTTTTGTATAGCCCTATCTAGTATGCTCCAAAGATTTTCAATTGGGTTCATGTCAGGAGATTGGCTCGGCCAAGGAAGGTTTTTGATCCCATTTTCAGTCAGCCATTGTTGATTCCTTTTCGCTGTGTGTCTTGGAGTCCCATCTTCCATGAATAGAAAACTCATTTTTCGTTGTGTTACCGTGTGAATACATCGGAAGTAGTCCTTGCTTAAGTATTTTGATGTATTTTTCAGAGTTCATGGTTCCAAGACATTCGATCAACTCAGAACGACCATTACTGGTAACAACTCCCCATACCATTACAGAGATACCGCCATGTTTCCCAGTTGGCTGGAGTCGTTTCGAATCAAAATTTTGATGTGAAAGCTGTCTGAAAATAATGCAAACCTGGATTTATATGAGAAAATGACTCTATTCCAAAATAACCCATTTCTTTCTTTTCATGATATTAGTTGGTTGAAGGGGAGGTTTTCTTCTAGCTGCTCATCCATAATACCCAAACTTATGCAAATACATAACACATTCTTGGACTAACTTATAGCTGTTTTGCAATGTCGTTTTCCACATTCGTTTTCCACAATTCTCTTCAAACAGCGAAGCTTCCTTTCTGAGATCCCAGGTCGGCTGGGACGAGAATCTGTTGATTCTTTGCCTTGGCTTTTGAATTGCACTATAGTTCTATTAACAGTAGCAAGAGGAATTTGAAGATTTTCGGCAATTTTTCGCTGGCTAAGACCAGCCTCGTGGCACCTGGAATGACCGCTGAAAACATTAAGACGCTTAGATCAGAATTTTGAAAATTAAAGGTGTCTATTTAATCTCTTTGTATATATATATATATATATATATATGTATGTATATGTATATATACAGACGTCTATATATACATACCCATAAACATAAATTTTTATAAATTTATTATTGGGTCTGAATCAAAATAATTGTAGGATTATAATATTTATACTATATTATATTACGATAATGATATATTATGTTAATAACTTAAAATATGTCAATCGTAAATCTTCCATTTTCTTTTCATTTTTACACACACACACACACACACACACACACACACATATATATATATATTGCTTATTTTGTATTTTTTGTGCTCCGCTTGTATTTTCCTTATAGTCACTTTAGATACCGTGGACAGAAATCCGTCATATGTGTATGTGTGAGTGTGTGTTTGTGTGTGTGTGTGTGTGTGTGTGTGTGTGTGTGTGTGAGTGTGTGCGGGCGTGTGTATATGTGTGTATATTTGTTTATTCCACTAATATCGATTGAAAACCGGTGTTGGTGTGTTCACGTTCCCCTAACTTAGCTGTTCGGCAAAAGATCTTGATAGAATACGTACCAGGTTTTAGGGAAAAAATCAATGAAAAAGCACCAGTTTCGTTCGAGTAAAATTCTTCATTGCATTCCAGATGGCACTGTAATTGTGTAAATACTCTTTCGTTCGGGCCTGTTGTGTAGTATGGAGGAAAGGTGGAACCGATGATGTGTGAACGCGCGTGAGTGTGTGCATGTGTGTGGCTATGTAGACTGTGGCGATAAACAATGCTTCTATTCGGCAGTTAACACTTTTTATGATAGTTTGTTTGATAATGAATGTCAACGATGTTAAGAGCGATAGCGATGATGGCTATTTTGATAATGATGATGATGGTGGTGATGGTAGTGGTGGTAGTGGTAGTGGTGATGGTGGTAGGTGTGTCTAATCAGGATAATGATGATTGCTATCATGGTGATGATGACGAGTGTGGTGACGACGACGACGACGACGATGACGATGATGATGGCAACGATGATGGTAATGACGATCATCATAATAACGGTAATCCTCTTTTTGCTACTGCTGCTACTGCTGATGATGATGGGGATTGGTTGAAAATGACGACAGGAGTGGCTGTGTGGTAAGTAGCTTGCTTACCAACCACATGGTTCCGGGTTCAGTCCCACTGCGTGGCACCTTGGGCAAGTGTCTTCTACTATAGCCTCGGGACGACCAAAGCCTTGTGAGTGGATTTGGTAGACAGAAACTGAAAGAGGCCCGTCGTGTATATGTATATATATGCGTGTGTGTTTGTGTGTCTGTGTTTGTCCCCCTAGCATTTCTTGACAACCGATGCTGGTGTTTTTATATATATATATATATATATATATATATATAACTGAAAGAAGCCCTTCGTATATATGTATATATGTATGTGTATGTTTGTGTGTTGTGTTTGTCCCCCCAACATCGCTTGACAACCGATGCTGGTGTGTTTACGTCCCCGAATCTTAGCGGTTCGGCAAAAGAGACCGATAGAATAAGTACCAGGCTTACAAAGAATAAGTCCTGGGGTCGATTTCCTCGACTAAAGGCGGTGCTCCAGCATGACCACAGTCAGATGACTGAAACAAGTAAATGAGTAAATGATATATATATATATATATAAAGAAAGGGTAAAGACCCCCTTCGGTCATGAGTGACCATGGGTTTGCACCTAGAGAGTTACCCTCTGAGGCACAAGTCTGGGCAAGGTTGTTTTTATGGAAGACCAGCAGTCGCCCATGCATACCAGCCTCCCCTCTCCACGCCACCAGTGTTATCCAAGGGAAAGACAAAGGTCGATACAGCTTGGTACCAGTGACGTCGCAACTCATTTCTACAGCTGAGTGAACTGGAGCAACGTGAAATAAAGTGCTTTGCTCAAGAACACAACACGCAGCCCGGTCCGGGATTCGAACTCACAACCTCACGATCGTAAGCTCGACGCTCTAACCACTGAGCCATGCGCCTCCACATGATGATATATATATATATATGAATATGTATATATATATATATAAATATGTATATATATTGTATTATATATATATATGTATATATTATATATAATGTATATATATATATATATATATATATTGTATAAAGGATCGTTGTAAGGCCAAAACAAGGCAAAATAAATGCAAGGGAAATCACGAGAAAACATATATGTGAATTAATATAGACTTACCTTGTATTCAGTATTTCGGGATGATGACACCATTTTCAAGAAATAGACGAATGTTGCCGATGTGCGTGTGTGTAAGCGTGTGTGGAGTGGACATGCGCGTTAAGGTGCTACTATAGCAACCAGCTAGCTTCCTGTAACTCTCTTCTGTTGTTGATCTTGGGTTTCTTTTGGTGTATGCGGATCGCCTCAGAAATTCTAAGATGGCTCCTGTTCCGCTGTTTTGCCTTGATGTGCACTGTGAATACCTGGGTTTGGAATTTCTGTAGGTGTTTTTTTCACGGAAGTGTCTGCCTGTATGTGTTCCTTAATGCATATATGCATATATAAAGGCGGCGATCTGGCAGAAACGTTAGCACGCCGGGCGAAATGCGTAGCCGTTCCGAGTTCAAATTCCGCCGAGGTCGACTTTGCCTTTCATCCTTTCGGGGTCGATAAATTAAGTACCAATTACGCACTGGGGTCGATGTAATCGACTTAATCCGTTTGTCTGTCCTTGTTCGTCCCCTCTATGTTTAGCCCCTTGTGGGTAATAAAGAAACATATATATGCAGTTCCCTTGTGCTTCCTATGTAGATCACAGAGGAAAGCTCCATATTTACCAAATTCTACAGAAAAGTTGCCGCTAAAAGAAAACTCTTCGTCCACTACCAATCAGCCTTGCCCACCAATGCCAAAGCGGCATACGTGAGAAACGAGATTACACGTATAAACAACAATTGCAGCAACGTGACCAACAAAGCCGTCAATACCAAACAGTTCCTCAAAGATCTAACCCTGAAATAATGAATACAAGGTAAGTCTACATTAATTCACGTATTTATTTTCTTGTGATTTCCCTTACTTCGCATTGTTCTGGCCTTACCCACGGTCCTTTATACAATATATTCTACACAATGCTTCATAGTAATTATTCCATTATATATATATACTCTGTGTGTTGTGTGTGTTTGTGCTTACTTTTGCCACCACCCCACCACTTGATAATTTCTTGCTCACACATTATCGATGTACAACTGGTTCAACGGTGGGAGGGTTGAGATATTGTCCACATTTCATTGCGACTACAGTGGCTCCAACAGCAACTAACAAAATAAGGGTACTCACTACCAATTCATACTCGCTTGCAAGTGACGGCTATGCTCTGTTACTAGTATGTTCTTTAAATATGGCTGCGTAATTAAGGAGTTTGCTTTACAGCTATATGATTCTGGGTTTAGATCCCACTGCGCCTCTATTCTTTACTATCATAAATTGATCAATAATTTGCATAGAATTTGAAAGACGATTATCGAATTGTTTTAGCTTGACTGTATGGGTAATAAAATTCAGACTCTACAAAACCTAGAACGTGTATTTTCTATCTTTGAGTGGAATTTGAAAGACATAAATCAATTTTCTTAGGCATGGCTGTGTGCTTAATAAGTTCACTTTACTGCCATATGACTTCGTATATATACACACCTGCACAAACCATGGACACATGTCTTCTACGCCAGCTTCAAACCTGTCTTGTCATTGATATTTATTATGAGGAAATCTATTTATCAGTCTGGTTGCGTGGTTAATAAAATTTAGACTACAAAAACTAGAACATGTATTTTATATCTATAAGTGGAATTTTAGACACATAAATCTTATTTTCTTAGGCATGGCTGTGTACTTAATAAGTTCACTTTACTGCACATGGACACAGCTGCACGAAACTTGGACATTTATCTTCTACGCTCGCCTTCAATTAATCTGTCTTGTTATTGATATTGAGGAAACCTATTTTTTAGCTTGGTTGTATGGTTTAGACATTTCTTTTGCCAATCATGTACGTTTAAGAAACACGTAACCTCATAGTTCAAAGTTCAGATCCCAGTGTGCACACATTTGGCAAATGATTTCAAACATGCCAGAAGAGTGGAACTTACTATATAGAAAAATAAGGCGAGATGGCAGAATCTGTAACACACCGCACGAAATATTTAGCGGTATTTCGTCTGTCTTTACATTTTGAGTTCAAATTCCGCCGATGTCGACTTTGCCTTTTATTCTTTGGGGTCGAGGAAATAAGTACCAGTTAAGCACTGGGGTCGATGTAATCGACTATCCATTTCTCCCCAAATTTCAGACTTTGTGTGTAAAGGATTATTATTATAAAAGCGTCGAGCTGGCAGAGTCGTTAGCACGCCGGGTGAAATACATAACGGTATTTCGTCTATCTGAACGAAAGTCGACTTTGCCTTTCAGCCTTTCGGGGTCGATTAGATAAGTACTAGTTACGCACTGGGGTCGATATTATCGACTTAATCCGTTTGTCTGTCCTTGTTTGTCCTCTCTGTGTTTAGCCCCTTGTGGGTAGTAAAGAAATAGGTATTTCGTCTGCCGTTACGTTCTGAGTTCAAATTCCGCTGAGGTCGACTTTGCCTTTCATTCTTTCGGGGTCGATAAATTAAGTACCTGTGAAGTAAGTATCCTGCTTCAAAAGCCGCTGGCCCTGAGTTAAAATTTGAAAATATATTACATAGAAAAAAAACATTTTCTTTACTATGATAAAGTAATCAATAAGTACGCATTGCGAGTACATGATTTCAAGTACAGATATTATAGTGAGAAACCTGGGCAGGTGTCTTTTATTATGGCGTCGAGTTCCCCTATGCCTTGTGAATGGAATTTGGTAGCCGGAAATCTATTTCAGTTAGCATGTTAGCGTGATTAAAACGGCTTTGCAAGAGTAGGTTTCCGCTTTCAGATCTTACTGCACAGACTTTAAGCAGGTATCTTTTACACTAGTTTTGACTTGCGCATTGCGTTATGATTGAAATTCGATAAAAAACATCTCTGTATATATCTATTTAATGCTCTATACCTCCACGAATATGTAGGTATGTGTATATATATATACGTTTATATATGTACATATATTTGTACGTTTTATTCATGTATACACACACACACACACACACACACCACACACACACATATATATATATAATCACACATCTATATATATGTATATATATATGTATATATACATATATATATATATATACATATATATAAATATATATATATCTGTATCTATATATGTAAGTATACATGTAATTTCATATATATGTGTATGTATATATATATATATATATATACATATATATATGTATGTGTGTATATATATATACATATATATGTACATAAATGTAAATATACATATAAGTTGATATATATGCTTATATACACAAACACACGTAACTATACTCATATGTGTATGCGTGAATGTATGTATGCACACAAACATATAAATACACACTCTTACCTTTATTTAACATACATTTATCCTATCTAAACATGACAAAATGCTTTTCTCAATTTCCTCGTCACTGTTTATATCTTCTGATAATGTCTAGAATCCAAAGTACGGTGTAAAATACAGAGAAAAAAAAAGCATTATGTATTCTATTTGATATTCCGTATAACTTTGAATGTAGTAGGAAGTGATGTCTCATAAAATTTATTCTCTTCTTAACAATGTTTCGATTCTCAGCCAATACAATTTCACTTCACCAACATCAATATTCTCCCTTTGGAAATGAGCTGATGACAAACTTTTCAAATTTCTTTTTTTTTTAAAGAAAAAAAGATAAAACATTTTCATCCCTCCTTCCTTACCCACTTTCACCCCCTCTCTCTCTACAACCCCCCCACACAAATATATATATATATATGTACACATACATATATACATTTATATATATATATATATAAATATATATATATATATATATAATATATATATATATATATATATATATATATATATATATATGTATATACATAGCCACTGATACACACGCACGCAGTCATGCACGCATATTATATATATATGTATATAATATATATATATATGTATATACATATGCATATATATATATATGCATATCTCTCTCTCTCTCTCTCTCTCTATATATATATATATATATATTATATATATATATATATACACATATACATACATACATACCTACATATATGTATTGAGTTAGACATGGCCTGGGCCAATATTGACCGAAAGCCATCAAACACACAGATCATATATACAGCAATTTTCTATCTGTCTATCTCTCTTCCCACACATATTATGCAAAGTTACGCACACATATACACATTTACACACACACACACACACACACATATATATATATATATATATATATATATATATATATATATATATGTGTGTGTGTGTACGTATATATATACATATATATATGTATATAATATATATATATATATACAAATATATATGTATATATATATATATATACATACATGCATGTATAAATGTACATACATACATATACGTGTACGAGTATATGTATGTAAATGCGTATATATACACACACACACATATTCGTTTTCACTATTATATGGAGCAGATTATGCGCTGTGGGTCTAAGTAGTTATGGAGGATAAAGATATCAAAAATTTCTCATAAACAAACCCATAACTCAACAAACAAATGAATAATGTGCGTGTATGTGTGACAAGAATGATATTGTCAGACAATCTATATTTGGATCTCTATAAATCCGTATATATATGTATGTGTATATGTATGTATGTATGTTATGTATGTATTACGGGTCGGGGCAGTTAGATGGAATATTAAGTCGTAAAACTACTTATATGTAAACGATCAAGCATCAGAATGAAAGGCGACTTAAGGATAAATGATGCTTACAAATTCAGTATATAGTTTCATTCTATGCCGTGAGCACATTCTACTGAATAGACAGATTGTCTTATGGTATCGTTGGCAATGACAGTTGGAAACGTCGGAAGAATATGTGTTTTGATTTTTTTTTCCTTTCGGGGATATTTAACAACCCAACGCAGACATATATACAGGGATATTTAGAAATCCCTCAAGTATTTAAATAGTTTAAAATTAGTGTTTATTTTACATTTCGTTACCGCAATGTTTTCATTTATTTTAATGAATCTCTTCGATATTTTTAAATGTAATATATATATATATATATATATATATATATATATATACACATTATATGTGTCCCCTGTAGTATATATATATATATATATATATATATATATATAGATACACATTATATGTGTCCCCTGTAGTATATATATATATATATATATATATATAGTACAATTAAAAAGGTATATTTTTCAACGCGTAAATACTGAAAGAACAGTGTATATATGGGATAATATCCCTTACAGAGAAGAAAAATCTGGTTGCTGGCAGATTTTTCTGCTCTGAAAATATATTGTTGAAAAATATATCTTTCTACTTCTACTACAATACATTTCAGCGTTTCAAAAGCAAACTGGCTACATATGTGGTAATTTATATATATATATATAACAACAAAAACAACAACAACAACAACAATAATAATAATAATTATTATTATTATTATTGTTATTATATATAGGCGTAGGAGTGGGTGTGTGTTACGTAGCTTGCTTACGAGCCACATGGTTTTGGGTTCAGTCCCACAGCGTGGCACCTTGGGCAAGTGTCTTCTACTACACTTGTGAGTGGATTTGGTAGACGGAAGCTGAAAAAAGCCAGTCGTATATATGTATATATATATATATGTGTGTGTGTAATATGTTTCTGTATCTGTGTTTGTCCCCCCCAACAACGCTTGACAACGCTTGAGAAGGGAAGACAGAGGAAAAAAAATTGCTGGCGGTGCTCACGAGGTCACACACACACACACACACATATATATATACAGGGTTGGCCACAAGTCACCTGTCAGTAAATCAAGATTTTATAAATACTATCTGTAATTCTATATTGACTCAAATGCAAAACTGTGTCTCCCATGAAGGACTTCAGTCTGAGCAATTTTCATTGTTTTATATTTAGATGCTTTTATCAAATTCATTGTTAAAAATAAATAAATCTTGGAATTAAATGCCTTTGATTTAATGTCAGGTGACTTTTCGCCAACACTCTTCATACATACTCATATATATATATATATATATATATATATATAATATATATATATATATTATATGGTGATGCTGGTTTTTGTGTTTTAATTTCAAATCTCGCAGGTGGCCCGACAATCGCCCTACTACGATGTTATCACTAATCGTGAAACCTGTAACGAGTGGTGGAAGAGTAAGGCCACCTACAACTGCAATAGAATTATGACATCTACTCACCTACCTGTATATGATTGTTCTATTTAATAGATACCCGAGGAGGCGGTGGCATGTCATGGATAATCCAGACCAACAGGCATCTGGTTTATATGTATGTATGTATGTATGTATGTATGTATGTATGTATGTATGTATGTATGTATGTATGTATGTATGTATGTATGTATGCATCTATCTTTCTATCTACACATGCATACATATATTTATACACCTCGGTCCAGTGACCTGTGTTTTGTGTGTATGCGTGTATAGTTTACTCATTATTATCAATATTATTATTATTATGGAGGCGTAATGGCCCAGTGGTTAGGGCAGCGGACTCGCGGTCGGAGGATCGCAGTTTCGATTCCCAGACCGGGCGTTGTGTGTGTTTATTGAGCGAAAATACATAAAGCACCACGATCTCCGGCTGGGTGTAGTGGCGACCTCGATTTTACTCTTTCGCCCCAACTTTCTCTCATTCTTTCTTCCTGTTTCTTGGGTAACGCTGCGATGGACAGGCATCCCGTCCAGCATGGGGGAACACATACGCCACAGTAACCGGGAAACCAGGCCCATGAGCCTGGCTAGGCTAGAAAAGGGCCCATAAATAAAATAAATTATTATTATTATTATTATTATTATTATTATTGTTATTATTATTATTATCATTATTATTATTATTATTATTATTATTATTATTATTATTATTATTATTGTTATTATTATTATTATCATTATTATTATTATTATTATTATTTTATTATTATTATTATTTTATTATTGAGTGAGAGAGCAGTGCATGCTATCAAAGTGACACGGGTAAAATATACGAAGCCCAGTATACCCATCATGACTACCCGTCTGATAAGGTACACATGTGCGCGACATGGTGACGTCATATCAAGATAAGCAGCACATGACCTTGCAGGTGGGGCACAATTAGAATTTTTTTCTGGTCGAGTAACCGATCCCGCTCAGAAAGGGTTGTTTAAGGATGTTGAACGAAACACCAGTGTTTCCAGAGGTGAATTATTCAAACCCCAAAGAATCCCTCTCAACACATGGCTATGATGCTGGCCAACTACTTCTACTCGTTATCAGAGATGCACATATCGTCAGCCACTAAGGAACATGCTCAACTGGTTAAGGTCAAACAACTGACAAGCAAGTCTGTGGTATTGAGCCGAATATTTGCAGTAGCCCATCTTTTATACCAAGACAAAACAATGTACATGATAACGTTTCCAATCAGTTAAAATCAGAAGCCATGAGAGCCACTGTCTGGTACTGCATCAGGGCATTTTTTATTATTGTTGTTATTGCTATTATTATTATTATTATTATTTTTTTTTTTTCAAATACACACAACAGATTAGTCTGTGCAAAAGAAACAATCCTAACATCGGGCCACAAGAAGTAACCTTAGATGCGAAGAACCCCCTTAAGTATCTTACCTGTCCCTAGTAACGCCGTTTTCTGAATTGTAATAAACTGGGTTTTATACCTATTTCCTCTATCCAACTTTCGGATCTTTAGGGATAGCTCCCAATGCACATATACCTACTGGGATACATTTTACCAGCACTTTCCATAGTCTCTGTAATTCAATAGCTAGATCCTGGTACTATTTTTCTATACATCTCATATTGATTTTTTCATCATGTGAGACTGTAAAGTCAATTATCTGGCACTTTCTATTCTCTTTACTACTAGTCAATCCAGAATTCTAGCTTCTATTACTCTGTCAGTCTGAATGTTAAAGTCCCACCATATCTTGTATTTCTTACGTTCTTATAATTTACTAGGTTCATGTTCATTCCATTCATTACTATGTTCAAATCATAACTTCCTACATAACTCACTGTAGATTACTCTTCCTAGGTTGTCATGTCTTTTCTTGTATTCTTTCTGCGTCAGCATACTTCATTCACTGTGTCAGCATACTACTATATGAGTCACACTTTCCTCATTTGATTTGCACAACCTACATTGAGAATTTACTTGGTTTTCGTCTATCTTGGCTGTTATCCATTTAGTCCTTAATGCTTGGTCTTGTGCAGCTGCTAGTAAAGTTTCTGTCTCCCTTTTCAGCTTGCCTTTCTGCAACCACAGCCATGTCCCACTACTACTGTTTACTTCCACTATTTTTGAGAATTTACCATGCAACGCCTCCTACCAGTCAAGATAATTTATGTTCTTTTCACTGCTTTTTGGATTTTTTGTTTGGATTTTTGGTTTCCCTATGTCTTGCTGTGACTATACTAGCTTTTAAAAAAATTTTCTTCGCTATTACCTACTTAGGTGTCATTATTATTATTATTATTATTATTATTATTATTATTATTATTATTATTATTATTATTATTAGTAGTAGTAGTAGTAGTAGTAGTAGTAGTTAGTAGTAGTAGTAGTAAGGCGGCGAGCTGGCAGAATCGTTAGCGCTCCGGACGAAATGTTTAGCGGTATTTCGCCCGTTGCTACGTTCTGAGTTCAAATTCCGCCGAAGTCACCTTTACCTTTCATCCTTTTGGGGTCGATAAGAAAAGTACTAGTTGATAAATGAAGTAACATTTGAACGACTGGGGTCGATGTAATCGACTCATCCCCTCCCCCTCCCCAATTTGCTGCCCTTGTGACAACATTTGAAACCATTATTATTATTATTATTATTATTATTATTATTATTATTATTATTATTATTATTATCATTATCATTATTATTATTATTATTATTATTATTATTATTATTATTATTATTATTATTGTGTAAAACGGAATGTTGTGATAGGGCAATTAAATGGAAATCACTTGTACCATAATGGTTGCTTCTTAAGAATAAATAAAAGACTTTACCTCATAAAACTCCCGACTGACATTGTTCATATAACACGCACACAACCCTATAAAACTCTATAAACAGTCAAAGTATCATATAAACCAACGTTTGCAAACCTAGGTAATCTTTTCTTCCATTTTAAGGCTTGTTATTATAATCTCTGCTTTTTTAAATATTATTGCTTTAGTTTCATTTCAGAAGAATATTTACGACATACACATAGTCGTTACATAGTTTTGGGGTGGGATGCTAGGACAGTTCGTGTGTAAGTTTTTAAAAAGGAAACGGCATTGTTATTGTTCTTGTTTCTGCAGCAAGTTTTATAGCATTGTTACTTTAAGTTGGTTATTGCAGTTTCTCTTTAATAAGTTTATTTATCACCAATGTCAGACGAGAAAGATGGTATGATCTTATTTATTGTCTTAGTAATTCTTTCAATATTTACGGCGGCGATTCGCTGGGACAGGATTCGCTGATGGAGGTCAGAATAAGACAGAAACATGTATGAAATTAAAATAGCCATCTATGTATCATACACAACGTAAATACACCGTTGGCAGGAAGATGCTGTGGTTTTGTCTGAGAGAAAATATCTTCATAAACATGTGTTAAAAGTAATATATAAATATATTTATATATATATAGGGTGGGGAAGAGAGGGCGGACGTTTTTGAAATGGCTACTACTCAACCCGAGTGGGAGAGACAATACGTCCTCGCCACCATTCGGTTCGTGGTGTCTTAGCAGTTTTTTTCTTTTCAGGTGGTGAGATGGCGCTGTGGACGATAGAGCATCACGTGTTTGCTTACGACAATAACGTAAAGAATAACGTATCTTTCACAGCAGTTCGGCTTGAGTTTCGGCGCCGAATTCAGGCTACTCCCACCCGTAACACAATCTTACGTTGGGTGAACGCACTTCGTACACAAGGTACACTAATGAATAGGAGACCAGTGGGGGAGGGTCAAAAAGGGTACGGACCCCGGAAAATAAGGAACGCGTCAGACAAGCTTTGATATAGAGACCGAATCGCTCCGCTCACGAGGCATTCTACAGAACTTGGCATCGTTAATCGATCGGTAAGGCGTATTTTGCAAGAAGAACTGCATTTCCACCCGTACAAATTGGTCATCGGGCAACAGTTGAAACCATAGATTATGCATTGAACAGTGCTGGACAGAGTGGGGGTCAACTTCCAAGAACGCTTCTAGAAATGCATCAATGAAAACGGACACCACAAGATGGATATCGTTATCCACACTTAATTTCGACAAATGCTAATTCAATACGAACACACTGATGTCAATAAAAGTTGTTTGCATCTAAAATTAGAATTAATAATTTTTTATGAATTTTCCCAAAACGTCCGTCCTCTCTGCCCCACCCTGTATATATATATATATATATATATAGTAGACATAGACACCCTTTTGCTTCTCTCGGTCATGACCCAACAGAAAATCCAGGATGTGATAAATGGGGGGAGAGAAAGAAATAGATTCAGCTACACCAGCATCCGGTTTATATTCATTACAACTGTGTAGATTGGGATAGAAACAGCATTAAACATATTTTTTCTCTTACATATTTTATAGTACTTGTGCTTTTGGGGGAAGTGCTTCTGTGGCAATGTTTTATTCGAACAGGGAGATTAAAAAATAAACAGGTATACTTTTACATTTTGCGTCTATGACTCTTTGTGGTACATGTAACTTTACTTGAGATAGTTGCTCAACGAGAAAATGTGCTACCCGTGCTATGAATTGAACCTATGACATTAGGATCACGAACTTAATACAGTAACTATTAGGCCATGCATCTTTACTCCATAATAATACCTGCAAGTTAAATCAATAGCATTACAAGAGAAACTAATGAAAATTATCTATAATGATCATAGGTGTTTGTGAACATTAATATCTATTCCTAATATAATTATAGACATTTGCATTATCATATATCGATTCTTAGTTACAGACATTTAGTTTACGTTCTTTAAAGCTTTTCTCTAAGTTATGAGTGTTCGACATTTACTGTAAATGACTCCATCGCCACCTCCATCGCCTCCGTAACTTAATGCCTTGTCTCCAGGCATATGAAAACCACTATCAATCATCCAACGAAGGAATCAGTGAATCAATATAAACTTTAAATCTATCTCTTTACCCAATTAGCAACCCATGTCACTACTCCTTCTCTTTCTGTCTTTCTTTCTCAATTTCGCTCCCCTTTTCTTTCTTTGCCTCTCTCTCAAAATGTATATGTATCTATCTCTGTATACATATACATACAAACCAACAACACACACATGTTTACACACACACACATGTTTACACACACACACACACATATATATATGTAAACGTGTTTTATATATATATATATACAGTAATCGAAGGAGTAAATATAAAACTTGCTATTGTACAAAAATATTTCTCATGTGCAAAGCGTTTAAAACGATCATTTAATGGTAATATATATATATATATATATATATATAATATAATATATATATATATATATTATATTTATATTATATATATATATATATATATATATATATATATATATATATATATATATATATATTATATATATTATATATATATCTATTATATATAATATGCATGTATTCATTTGTTTTTGCACATTTTTACATTTTGGCGTTTTGCCGAGATTTTCCTCGAGAAAACATTCTTCGTGGTAATGGCGATTTGACGTCTATGTTTAGCATATTAGGTGCCCACTTTAGTGGTTATTCCTCTTAATTTTGTATGTAACACAATTTTTAATCTCTGGATTTTTTAAATGTGCTAAGCCACTGGTTTTAATTGATTAATATCAATTTCTACCCTTATTACTTAATTTTAAATAGAAAAAATGTTCTCTAACCGGTAAATTGGCTGCTGAAATTTATTAACTACAGAGTAATTTTCGGCCTCAGCGCGCCAAAGTGAAGACATTTGAAAAATATGCCCAAATATAAATTGTAGAACTT
Source organism: Octopus sinensis (assembly GCF_006345805.1). Classification (NCBI taxonomy): domain Eukaryota; kingdom Metazoa; phylum Mollusca; class Cephalopoda; order Octopoda; family Octopodidae; genus Octopus; species Octopus sinensis. The sequence continues at coordinate 40,539,213 of NC_043011.1, forward strand.
TATACATAATCGATTTCGGTTGAGTGTTCTGTATCTAGTTCTGGAAATTGTGTTTTGTAAGCGATAGACTACGATGAGGATCTTGGAGCTATCTGCGTGCTTGCATACGAAGATATTAACAAGTGAAACCATTGGTACGTAGGTAATGGTTTTTTTATTTCGTATATTTTCATTTGTCTTGCTCATTTTTACATTTTGATGTTTTGCTGAAATTTTTCTTGAAAACACATTCTTCGTGGTAATGGCGATTCGATATGTTAGCATATTAGGTGTCCACTTTAGTGGCATTCCTCTTTAATAATATATATATATATATATATATATATATATATATATATATATATAGTATATATATAGTATGCAATACGAAAGTATTGCTTTCCAGTAAAGAATAGCCCGTGAGGGAAAATTATACATAGAAGTAAATATATGGCACAACGAAAATATCGGTACTTCGTTGTGCCATATATTTACTTCTATGTATATATATATATAAGTGCAGCTAAAACAATGAGGCACTTGAAAATAAAATCAAGATATTGAAATAAAGATTAATAAAATATATTTCTCGTCTAGTCACAGAATGCTGGTGATTGGCTGTCATTCATTTAAACATACCCACACCAGATACCATCAACAGTAGATGACAAAGAGAATAAAGTGAACCATATTGTGCTGATTGTATGCATTCTGGGGAATGATTGGCACTCCGTCGGTTACGACGACAAGGATTCGAGTTGATCCAATCAATGGAAGATCCAGCTAGCAAAATTAAAGTTCAAGTGGCTGACCACTTCACAGACAAGCGTACCCTTCGCGTTGCTCTCGGGGAGAAATAATATAAAGGATTACCTTACAAATGCGAGCTAGGTTTCTGTATAGGGCCTATGAAACTTTAAGTGGCACGGGGCTGAATTAAACTGTTTTAAATATTAATAAATATAACTTCTACTAAATGTGTTTTCATTTACTTTCGTTTGCCCACTCACCCGTATTCTTTTATTCTTTTACTTGTTTAGTCACGGCCACGCTGGAGCACCACCTTGAAGTGTTTTAGTCGAACAAATCGACTCCTAGTACCTATTCTATCGGTCGTATTTCTCGAACTCACTAAGTTACTCGGACGTAAACACACCAACACGGTTGTCAAACTGAGATGGAGTGGCACAAACACAGACACATAGACACACACACACATACACATACACGCTCACACACACACATACACGCTCACACACACATATATATACGACGGTCTTCTTTCAGTTTCCATTTACCAAATCCAGTCGCAAGGCTTGCCCAAGGTGCCACGCTGTATGAGTGAACCTGGAAGCATGTGGTTGAGAAGCAACTCACATACTACACAGCCACGCCTGCGACTATATATATATATATATATATATATATATATATATATATATATATATATATAATATATAATATATATATATATAATATATATATATATTATATATATATATATATATATATAAATATACAAATATATATACATATATAAATACATATATATATAATTACATATATTACATATATATATAAATTTAGATAATATATATACATATAGATATATACATATATATATATATTACGTATATATATATGCAATATATATACATATATATATACATATATTATATACATATACAGACATATAATATATATATATAATATATATATAACATTATACATATATATATACATATATTCATATGTATATATATATATATACATATATACATATATAGATACATATGTATATATACACATATATACATATACATATATATACATATATATACATTTAATATAATACATATATATATAGATAGATACATATATATACCTATATATATAATAAGTATATACATATATATATTATATATACATATATTATACATATATATATATACAATCTATACATATATATATAACACACAAACACACACATATATATGTATATATATATATATATTATATAATATATATATATGATATATACTGTATATATACATATATATGTATGTATCTACGTATGTATGTTTGTAATTGGTGTGTTTTCTACGTATAGTTCATGAATTTCAGTTGTTCAGCTAGTCTGTACTAGTAAGTGCTTGATGTTATATTCAGTATTCCGAATGCTTCTGAGAAGACATCACTAAGAAAAGATTATGGCTACTCTTCTACTGGTATTTGTGAGGGAGTGGATACTCTGGAAGAATCTTGGTAAAAAAGTGTATTTGGATAAACCGATGTAACATATGTGTGTGTTATCAGTGAAGTCATCAACGCAATGCATCTCTGATGCTTTAAAGCACAGACCGACGAAAATTGGCGAGGTGAATGCAACTGGAAGTCAGGAATACGATTGGTAAGCGACAGCGTCTTGATATTGATTCAAGATTAGCTATGTAGTTTCAGCTTCAACTCTTGTTCTGCATCTTAAATAATTTACACTACCTGTGGTTTTAGGGGAAGTGTTTCTGTATCAAAGTGAAAACAAACCAGACAAAGTATTTCTCGAACATGGATACTAAACGACGTTGAAATTTTCTAGTTTGTATCTAGGTTTACTTGCGGTTGTTTACATTACATGTGGCATATTTTATGCATTGAAAACTTTACTTGAAACTTCTTAACTTCTTAACATCAGTGCGTCCTTGTCCATTCACGCTCCGGTGAAAAAGACCTCATCATACGACAAGAAGTGCACACTGTTATTGTTGATATAGTTCGTAATGCTGGAGGGTAGATACAACATTTGTTAATATATAGTTGCATTTTCATGGGTTTACTGAAGAGGCGGTAGCTATCATTGTATAGAACTCGTGTGATATGATGTGAATTATTTCTGTTTAGAGTCGTGTTACTTTTTGGAAAGTATATACAAGACAGCATGTACGTACGAAAATATCCAAGTAATATATGTGTACACATAAATATATTTGTACATTTATTTATACAGATGTCTCTCTCTCTCTCTCTCTACTTCTATATCTCTCTATATATATATATTATATATAATATATATATTTATTAAACGGTTGAAGTACGACCATAGGGCATAAACTCCGTGCCCTATGGTCGTAACTTCACCGTGCTGGTTCTGTTGTGAGTTGCTACCAGGTATCGGTTATCTTTCGAATTATCCGTAATAAAGATAATTCTTTTGTCTACTTAATATTTATATATATATATATATATATATCTATATATATATATATATATATATATATATATATATAAACAACTTATAAATAAGGGCAAACGAAAAAATTTCTAATACCAAATATGCTGAAAATGGACATGTTGTCCATTACCATATAATTTATCACAATACGCACGCTACTCGAAAAAAGTCGACAGAAATTTCTAAAAAATTCCCTTATTACCATATCGGACTGATTTCAGGGTTAGTTCGTAAGAACCCTCCCTTCGTCAGTGATACATGTGGCAAAGAAATAAATGAGATAGTTACTCATACCCATGGAAGAAGCAAAACACTAAGTCATGAGCACAATTAAGTGCCCCAAATAATCCAAAATAGAAATACTCCAGCCCATTCAAGACACGTGCGATTTGAACTAAGGCTCTCATATAATATATATATATATATATATACATGAATGTATTTAAACACACATTCAAGCACACACATACACACACTGACACACAACACACACACACACACACACACAACACACAAAAGTACCAACAAATATAAATCAACGTTTATGTTTGTCTGTCGGGATCAAAAGTTCACTTTTTCGATGAGTAACTTATTATGCTATATTCCAAATAAGTTAGTAGCTGTATGTTTGACCGTTCTCTTAGTATTGTTAAAACCAAAATTATTGGTAACGTATTCACATACACAAAAGAACCTAGAGTTTGATATGTGTAATAGAAGGTCTTCTAACATATATCTCTTTATTTCTTTTATTACTTGTGTTCTAATAAAAGATTTTGGGTATCCATTTAATCTCAAGAGGTCATAGAGCCTTTTTAACGTTAGCACTCTCATTTTCTACATCACTACGCATGCTTTCAATGCGATTAATTTCGTTGTTGATGTATAAAGATATATAGTAATAAATCTTCGATTTGAAAGGGAGAAATAAATCTTTACAAACAAGCTTCTTGAAGACATTGATTTATTCTCAACTGGAAGTCGAGCAGGAAATATAAGGCTACGACAAAAAACATCCGATTACTATTATTATTAGTTTTTGCTTGTTCTTCAGCATTATGCAGTAATGTACATTGTCAATAGCAAGGAATGTATTGAATGTTTAACTTAACATCACAACACAATATCGACAATGTAATTTATGAAATATGTATATAAAACATTGTTTCACTTAACTACACTGAGAGGAAATATACGCTCACACACACACATACCTCCTCACACATCCTTTTACTCTCGCTGACTCTGTCTTTATATATATATATATATATATGTGTGTGTGGTGTGTGTGTGTGTGTGTGTGTGTACTTATATATATTATATATATATATATGTATGTCTACATATATATATATATGTGTTTGTGTGTGTGTACACATATATATATAAATGCGCATGCACACATATATAACATATATATATGTATTTATATATATATATGTATATATATATATATATGTATGTATGTATATATACATATGAGTACATATATATAAGCATGCTATATATGCGTGCGCGCGTGTTTGTATGTGTTTCTATATGCATATAACACACACACTCGCACTCACATATGTATTTACCATACATATATATATATATACACATATATACATTTATATATATATGTAGTATGTGTGTTTGTATATATGAATATATATATACACACGCATATATATATATATATATATATATATATATATATATATACATAAACATTCATATAAACACCCATAAACACTCACATATTTATATATATAACTAGTATATATATATATATATATATATATATATATGTATATATATATACATACGCGCGCACACACATCAAATTAAATTGTTTTTTTTCCTCTTATATATTAACTTTTCCTTCTTTGATTTTCGTACTTATATAATCGTACTGCTTATTTCTAAATTATTACAATGAAACTTTTATGTACGTAGGTACATATGCAACAATAACACACACACCACAGAGGTAGATTGATAGATAGATAGATAGATTGTGGATATATATATAAATATATATTATATATATATATTATATATATATATATATATATATATGTCTGTATATATGTACGTACATGTGTGTAATAACACCAGACTCACACGCATATATCTTAGTCGGAGGCTTCTGGCAGCGTCTCCTTGACTTCGAATAAATGAACAAATTATCTTGCTTACTTCACCGCCATTTTTTCTCGGGCTGGGGATAATTATGCATCTATGTGAAAACTGCATGCACACTATAAACAGCACAAAAACAAAATCCCCTGTATTCCTCTTATCAACAGGACACCAAATAGATCTTTGAATTATGTAGATACTTTTATATACGTTTAAATACAATTCAAACACCGCTGCTTGAATTTTGTGTCCATAATTGTCGACTAATTTACTGTAAGGAATTCTATACTCTTCTCTAAATATTTTTTACTTCAAACGGAAACTTCTCGTTTGTTTACAATGCTTCGAAATTTGCCTTACGTCAGACACAAACTATAGAAACGTATTTACTTCGAGAAAGATATATTTAGTGTTAGATATTGATGAAGCCAAAGCATCTTGTTTTTTTTTTATTTTGTTGATTTTACATGCATGATAGGAGCGTTTACATGCATTTATGGAAACAATTTTGTTCAGAATAATAAGATAAAACATATTTGTATAGGCGCAAGCGTGGCTGTGTGGTTCTGGGTTTAATCACGCTGCGTGGCACCTTGGGAAAGTGTCTTCTACTATAGCCTTATGAATGGATTTGGTGGATGGAAACTGAGAGAAGCCCGTGGTATATATATATATATATATATATATATATATACATGTGTGTGTGTGTGTGTGTGTGTGTGTGTGTGCGCGTGTGCGCGCGCGCGCGTCTTTATGTCTATGTTTGTTCCCGACCACGGCGTGACGAGTGCTGTTGTGTTTACGTTCCTGTAACTTAGCGCTTCGGCAGAGATATCGATAGAATAAGTACCAGACTTACAACAAATAAAATGCACTGGAGCCGATTCATTCGCCTAAAGATTCTTCAAGGTGGTGCCCCAGCATGGCCGCAGTTTCATGTCTGAAACAAGTAAAAGATAAAAAGATAATATTTTAGGTATAGGTTCATTTATTTTCAGATCATTCCTTTCTCATCCTACTTACCCACATACATGCACATATCTATGTAAATACACATTTAGACACCTGTATATCATACTCTGTGTATAAAAGATGAATCAACAGTATTCGTCCGGAGATATCTCTTATGAACGTGTTGTGTTTGAAGCACAAAACTATCTCAGTAGCAGTCGAAAATCGTGAAGCAGCTGCGATAAAGAATGTTATATGCGTATTTCTGCCTCCATAGGCTTTGTCAGTAGCACGTACCCAACGATAACCGCATCCCGAGACAATATATGTACGGTTAAAATCTACGTTTATGGGTTTTATCTGTTCCTGAAGATTGTTCGTCACCCGAAATGTTCGTAAACCGAAACTGTTTTCCCCATAGGAAATTCTAGAGAAAGCATGGAGAATTCGAGCAGGGATAGGCACCGACTGAAAGCTAAACAAAACTGACGCTCTGCCTCCGATACGTCCAGCTTATCGCCAACCGTTGTACCTGGCTTGCATGTTCGTTACTGGAGATGCCCTTCACCAGCCGAGACGTTTTATGTTCGAAATTTTGTTCGTAAACCGATTTGTTCGCGATTAGAGGGGTTCGTAAGCCGAGGTTCCATTGCATGAGAATTCATTTTGTTATTTGCACGACATCCCCAATGAATAATCTAAATAATCTCCATTGATGGAGATATGTCCTAAGTTCTTGGATAAATAAATTTGAAATTTTACCACGAAAGTCTGTAGAGGATACATTTGCCATAAGATCAATGACATGTGCTCTGGATAAGCATTGGTTGTTAGTAAAGAAATCTTTTCTCTTCTGCTTGTTTCCGTCATAAACTGCGGCCATGCTGGGGCATCACATTGAAGGAATTAGTTGAATGGATCGGCCCTAGAACTTGTTTTAAGCCTGGTATTTATTCCATCAGTCTTTTTTGCCGAGGCGCTAATTTATGGGAATGTAAACACACCAACACCGGTTATTAAGAGGTGGTGGTAGGCAAATACAAATATTTGTATAGGCGCAAGCGTGGCTGTGTGGTAAGAGGTTTGCTTCCCAGCCACATGGTTCCGAGTTCAGACCCACTGCGTTGCACTTTGGGCAAGTGTCTTCTTCTATAGCCCAGGGCCAAGCAAAGCCTTGTGAGTTGATTTGATAGACGGAAACTGAAAGAAGCCCGTCGTATATATATATATATATATATATATATATATATATACATATATATATATATATATATATGTGTGTGTGTGTGTGCGTTTTTTTATTTGTGCCTGTGTGTGTTCCCCCACCATCGATTGACCGATGTTAGTGTACTTACGTCACGTCACTTAGCGGTTTGGCATAAGTGATCGATAGAATAAGTACTAGGCTTACAAAGAATAAGTCCTGGGGTCGATTTGTTCGACTAAAAGTGGCGCTCCATCATGGCCGCAGTCAAATAACTGAAACAAGAAAAATACAAAAATAAAAATAAAATTTTGATATTCGACTGCGATATGTATGGATACATTTCATAGGCATTTGTACATGGATTTGAACACTCATCCATCCCATCTCCGTCCGTCCGTCCGTCCATGCATGCACACACACACACACACACACACACACACACATACAAACACACACACACAGACACACCTATATTTGTTTTTTACATGTTTCAGTTATTGGACTATGGCCAGGCTGGGGCACCGTCTCGAAACGTTATTGACGAACGAATCGACCCCAGTACGTATTTTTTAATGCTTGGTAGTTATTATGAACCCCTGATATACGGGGACGTAACAAAAGCAACACTTGTTGCAAAGCGGTGGTGTGGCACATACACAATCACACACACACATGTTCACGACGAGCTTCTTTCAGTTTCCTTCTACTAATTGACGCACAAGGCTATAGTAAAAGACACTTGCCAAAGCTCCGGCGCAATGAAACTGAACCCAGAATCATGTAAGTGGAAAGCAAACTACCTAACACTCACCAACACCTGGACCGTCCGTCCGTCCGTCCATCCATCCATCCATCCATATACACAGACACACACATATATATATATACATATATATAAGATCCAGGGATCGTAGTATTGGAAGAAAGTTAACTTAAAGTAATTCGTAGTAAATATATATATATATATATATATATTAAATTAAGGATAACATCTTTATAAGAAATTATCAGTAGTTAGCGTGAAAAACCTCGTAAGAAAAAAAATCTGTAAATTTTTCCACTTTGAAAATATGTATTTATATTCTATAGAGGGTACTATTATTCATAGGTACCGCACACTAGGAGGGACTCTTGCAGTCAAAACTACTAAAATAAACAAATTGTACCGAATGCAAAACTTAAAAGCAAGTCATTTAAAAACAGAATTTAGTTACATATCACCGTCAGGTTAGTATCTATAGTTATACTAAGTCCGAAGTATTTCATTAAATGGATAATATCCTTCCTAAAACGATCCTGCGCTGGTCCATTTGTATTAGAGGTTAAGGCGAGGGCATCATATTTGTAGATGGCGAAATATACATCAGGAAATTTCTTACCTAAAGTATCTAGGAGAAAAAATCCAATAAGATCCCAAATGCCTGCTCCATCATATGACCCCATGCTCACATCGAAAGCACCCTCTGTGTCGGTATTTTTGACCCACTTTGCGTTCTCACTGAAAAGTAAGGTTTTTCTAGCATGGAAGATAATGTCCTTATCATTTGTACTGATTCCTATGGAATCGCTAGCGAAGACGAGGGCTTTATCTAGCAGTTCTTTAGAGATAGAGGCATAAAAATCAACAATATCGAATTGTGTAAACCTCGCTTTTTTCTTATTCTTAATGGCTTTAAACCAGTCTACGACTTCTATACTATTGGACCATTGTACTAGCCTAGTAGTGGTCTTAATTTTCGCATTTATTTAATCTAAAATTTCTTTACTAATAATCCCATAATATTGAGGTCTCTTTCTTTCTTTTGTTATCTTACCGTTTTTACCAATATACATATTATATGATATATATATGTAATATATATATATAATATATATAATATATATATATATATATATATATATATATAATATATATATATATATACATATATATATTTGTATATGGGTATACGTATGTAAGTAGCATGTGATTTCTTATCTCTGGAATACCACCAAAATAATACTTCTTTCTTAGCTAATATCATATTATTCATGTAATACCGTTTCTGATATTTTATTAATACCATTAAGTTAACCATTACGTTAATATTTCTTATCTTTTACATCACATATTATAATGTCACCACATAATATATATATATATATGTATGTATATATATAAGCTGTTTTTGTATGAAAATGAAGTTCGTTGCATAAGTTTTTCTCTTCCTTTGACATTTATATAATTTCCTATTACGGTCTGTACTTATCTAACGCTTTATTCTGAAACACGTATATCGAGTTCAAACATCAGTTTATTAACATGGCTATACCGAAGCGAGACGTTCGTATACATATAACTG
>NC_043011.1:40556547-40591547 GCF_006345805.1 Octopus sinensis
ATTAACAACCTGTTTACGTTACTGCAACATAGCGCCTGTGTAAAAGAGACTGATAGAATAAGTACAAGGGTTTTTAGTCGATTCGACTAAACCCTACAAGACAATGCTCTAGCATGGCTGCAATCCAATGCCTGAAACAAGGTAAAGATAAAAGACACACATATATATACACACGCGTCTCTGTCGAAGAGCGCCGGCTCGAAACGTAAACGACTTTTCTATTTTTCCCGAGCGTTAAACTAATACACCTTATTGTTCCTATACATGTGTGTGTGTGTACATAGATGTATTATGTATCTGCAAAGATGTTTCAACGAGCGCCAAACTAATTTATTCTCTTTTACTCTTTTACTTGTTTCAGTCATTTGAGTACGGCCATGCTGGAGCACCGCCTTTAGTCGAGCAAATTGACTTATTCTTTGTAAGCCTAGTTAGTTATTCATCAGACACTTTGGGCCGAACCGCTAAGTTACGGAGACTAAAACACCAGCATCGGTTGTTAAGCGAAGTTGGGGAGCAACAACACTGACACCAAACACACACTCACACACCACACAACCAATATATATATATATATATAAATATATATATATATATATATACGACGGGCTTCTTTCAGTTTCCGTCTACCAAATCCACTCACAAGGCTTTGGCCGGCCCGAGGCTATAGTAGAAGGCACTTGCCCAAGGTGCCACGCAGTGGGACTGAACCCGGAACCATGCGGTTGGCAAGCAAGCTACTTACCACACAGCCACTCCTGCGTGTATATATATATATATATATCTTCAGTGTACATCCATTTGACTTTTGTTGCTTTTGTTATATTTAATAATAGTCTGAGTCCGTTCCAAGCAATTTAGTACTTCGTAGCTGCGTCAAACGAATCTAACATGTCAGGCTCATATATTCATAACCCAGTTTTGACTTTTAGCTGCTTATTCGATTTGTTTCAAAAAGTGATTTTTGTGAAGCGAAAGAGAACGGCAACTTTCGATACAATTTTGACGTCGGCTACATTTTCGTTATTGCTTTGAAGCTGACAGACTGTGACCTATATACACAAAGCCTGTCACTTGTTTTATTGATGTTTCATGTAGTATTCCTTGTGTCTAGATGCCTAACGTTGGCTGTGTCTTATCTGCAATCATGCATTTAGTCCCGTCACGATTAATTCGGAATCCATCTTGTCTCAGGATGTCAGCTTAGTGATTGATTTTAGTTTAATATATATATATATATATTAATATTATATATATATATATATATTATATATATATATATATATGTATATGTATGTATGTATGTATAAAATATGGATATATATATATATATATATATGCATATATACACACAAACTTATATGTACATACATACATACACATGTATGAGTACAGGATGTCACAAACCCTAAACATGAAATACGAAAACAAATGAGTTGAGTAAGCAAACAACGAGAGAAACAAATGGAAAACAGGACAAGTAACATAAAGAACGACCCTTCATCAGTTGTCGGCTGTCCATCTACTCCACTGTCGTTCAATGCTTGAGATGAGGAGTAGATAGACAGCCGACAAATGATGAAGGGTCGTTTTTTATGTTACTTGTCCTATTTTACATTTATTTCTCTTGTTGTTTGCGTACTCGACTCATTTGTTCCCGCATTTCATGTTGTTTACGGTTTGTGACGTCCTGTACCCATATATGCAAATATATAAATGCGGTGCTGAAAAGTGAAGTGAGCGACATTGTACTAGTTGGCATCGAACTCCTCAAGAAGCATTCTATTCTTGATTATCTCCTATACAGCCCTAAAACAGCTGGGCTCTCCTACCGCAAAGAAGACCTGGATGGAAAGCACTCAGCATGCAAAAAATAGACTATGCATAGGTATGTTGACCGGAAGCCCGAAGAAGACAGTAGAATTGACACGAAGTGGAGCCTCTATTGGGCACAAGACCACTACATCACATCACAGTTTGAAGGCTATGCGTTTGCAATTCAGGAACAGGAGGTTGCCACAAAGTACCTGGTGAACAAGAGAGAAACAGCGAAGCTCTTGTAATCTCAAGGTGCAACCGCATGTGTAGGCTATGTCATGTTTCTGTGGAAGACATCACGCACGTGATTAGCAGCTGTCCTAAAATGTCGTCCCGGTACTACCTCCCTATGTGGCACGATGTTGTCGCTTTTTACAATGCCATCCGCAAAAAAGACTCCTGAAATAAACTTAGAAAATCCCTCTCTGGTGGAATATATTCATAAACACCAACTCAAGGAATACTGGTGGAATATTCTCATCAAAACTTCTGTCAAATGTAAACATAACAGGCCGGATATTGTTGTTTAGGGCAAAGGTATGCACCGTCATAGAGGCCAGCTGCCCTGCAGATATAAATATCTTATTGTAAATCAAAGAAAAAGAGAATATCTATGGACAATATCTAGTGCCTCCTTCTTGTGAGAGGTTTGAAACCTCATACTGATTTTTTAAAAAAAGAAAATATGTTTTCGAGAAAAATCCAATCGGCGGGTGTTGGGTTTCGTCTCTCATTTATTCATTTTATTTCATTTTCATTCATTAATGTGTCTGTCTAGCCCGCAAAGCTACCCAATCTATGTACTGTCTTCATGACAAATTTTATGAAATAAAGTAGCTTGCTTACCAACCACATGGTTCAGGGTTCAGTCCCACTGCGTGGCACCTTGGGCAAGGGTCTTCTACTATAGCCTCAGGCCGACCAAGCCTTGTGAGTGGATTTGATAGATGGAAACTGAAAAGAAGCCCGTCGTTTATATGTATATATATATATATATATATATATATTATATTAAATTAGAGACAAAACCACTATTAGGCAAATCATACAATGAAAAACTTAAGCCAATACATAAGATTATTTAATTTATAGTGGTTTTGTCTCTAATTTAATATAATATAATATTTTACTATAAAATTGGATTCAATCCTAAATCTGATTTTTCCCTGTAAGTTTGGATTTATTCCCTAATATTTATTATTATCGCCATGTTGATTCGTTAGCTACTGCACGCATTTTTTTCTCTCCTTCTTTCTGTGTTTTTCTCTCTCTGTGTATCTTTCTGTTGAAGAGCGTAGGCTCGAAACGTTAAAGACTTGTTTTATTTATATTTCCTGAGCGCCATACTAATACAATTGTTCGTTTGTTTTCCACCTGCCTTCGTCTTTTGTTTATTTTCATAAAGCTTCCCGTTATATATATATATATATATATATGTGTGTGTATGTATGTATGTATATGTGTGTGTCTTTGTGTGTCTGTGTTTGTCCCCGCCAACATCGCTTGACATCCGATACTGGTGTTTACATCCCCATAATTTGGCGGTTCGGCAAAAAGAGACCGATAGAATAAGTACTAGTCTTACAAAGAATAAGTCCTTGGGTCGATTTGCTCGACTAAAAAGGTGGTGCTCCAGCATGACCGCAGTCAAACGACTGAAACAAATAAATGATTAAGGGAATAAAAGAATAAATGTATAATTACATAATTGTGATACATAATTAATTTAGATTTATTTATAACACATAATGTTCCCGATGATTTGATGAAAATACAGCTTTTTAATTAAATTAAAATTAATCTAAATGAATTGATTATCTATGACAATTATGTAATTAAACATTTAATTATCTTTATCTTAATGAAACAATGTTCAACACAATGTGGCACACAAAATATGAACTTTATGTGAACTTTGTTTTTCTGTTTATATTCTCCCCCCCACTCTCTTTCTCACTCATATGTATGTATATTTGCATGTATGTATAAATTCAGTTCGAGTATAAACCTGTATTATGCAATAAATCGTGTTTGCTTAATCTCTCTTGTTTACACATATGTGTGTATGCATGTATGTGTATGCGTGTATGTATGTATGTGTGTGTGTATGTGTGTGTATGAAAGAACGTGCGCATGCGCTCGCAAATATATATTATGTGTACATATGTGTGGTTAAATTTTGTCTAAACCGCTCAGCCTATTTAAGTTCATTACTAGACACAACCCTACGATGTCTCACTAAAAAACATGTATCTATCTGGAAATCTTAGAATATATTAAATATACCTCAGTTTCCAACTGGTACTTATTTTATCAACCCCGAAAGGATGAAGACAGCAAAGACGGCCTCGGCAGAATATGAACTCCGAACGTAAAGACGGGCGAAATGCCGCTGAACATTTTATCCAGCGTGCTTAACGATTCTGCTAGCTCGCCACCCTCCTTACGGCCGAATATCAGTTCTGACTAAGTGTTTAGAATGCAAATGGCGGCCGTTTGTGGGAAAATATTTATAGCAAAATGTTGGCTTACGAACAAAAATTAAATTTAAAATACAAATAATAATTATAGAAATAAAAATTTGCATATATATCGAGAATATCTTTTGATAGAAGGTTTTAGAAAATTTAACAAATTCACCTGTATTGACCTAACGCATTACTATTTATGACAATGTTATATGACTTAAGTGAATGGTCCCATGATATGTATGTATGCATATTTGAATGTATACATCAATATTATGTTGGACATACACACATATGTATATATAAATATGTGTATGTGTGTGTGTTAGAATTATATTTATGCTGCATTCATGTCTAGACTACTTTATCAGAATATTAAATCTATCACAATAGTTGACCAGTATTTATTTCATCCGACTTGGAAGCATATCTGTTAAAGATAACGTCGACCAGATTAGAGCTCAGAACGTAGAGTCCAAAGCGCTAAAGATTCTAAATTGATATGGTAGAATGGTCGAAGAATATTTACCGAACGTAATATCATTATTCTCTGAAACTTTCTCACATCCATACTAATATGTATTATCAATAACATGCAATTGTCATTGCTGAATTGAGGGCAAAATGATTCGATTGATACGAATTATAAATATTAGCAATTTCAATACTTATATTCTCATTATAATTTGAAGCTACGCATGTGTCATTTATATAATCGATTTGTATTAATGTGTCAATTATCACGCAATTTCCATTTATAATATGTAAACTGATGTCAAATGTATTATACATTAACTAATAACCATTCTATGTGCTAAGGTATCACACGATTCTGCCGAGGTCGACTTTGTCTTTCATCGTTTCGGGGTCGATTAAATCAGTATCAGTCAACTACTGGTGTCGATGTAATCGACTTCCTTCCTCCCCTCAAAAACTGTTGGCCCTGTGCCAAAATTGGAAGCCACTTTTCTTCATCATTTCTTCCGGCTTTACGTTTGGAGTTCAAATAACACCGAGGGCGACTTCGCCTTTGATTCTTTTAGTGTTGATAAAATAGTTACCAGTTGAGTACTGATGTTGATGTAAAATTGCTTGCCTTGTGCCAAAAACTAGAAAGAATTATTTATTATTTTTTTTCCAGTTGCTTTTTGTTATTTAATCCGTGGTCACTCTAGCCGTGACTATCCCGTCTGATTGTCCGTCATAGTATATCCAGTATCCAGGATTACGTCATTCAGTGTAATATTTTCATTAAAACTCTAAGGTAGGATTTGAGTGAAATTTAGTTGCTATTTCTAGCGGATCGAGCAACCACACAGAAGCAATCGCATGAGTTGTTTTCACTAAGTACTCACTTATGGTTGATTACAGGAGATTCTTCTGAAATGTATTACAACCACTCAGTTTTGAACAATTAAATAATTTAGTTTATACGCACACACATGTATAATGTTTCTTTATATTTTAAATTATATATAAAACAATTTAACATTAAATTGAAGAATTACTTAAGACTTTTAATGGCATACATGCTTATTAAAAGAAAAGCTGACAGTGACTTCGAAGTTTCGGTTTCTTTGCCTTCATCAGACTCTCAATATGTCTGTGATTGTAAGGCAACGAGCTAGCAGAAATGTTAGCACGCCGGGCGAAATGCTTACCAGTATTTCATCTGCTTTTACGTCTGAGTTCAAATCCCGCCGAGGTCGCCTTTACCTTTCATCATTCATTTCGGAGTCGATAAATTAAGTACCTGTTGCATACCGGGGTCGATCTAATCGACTGGCCCCCTCCTCCAAAATTTTGGAGCTTGTGCCTAGACTAGAAAGAATTGTCTGTGATTGTTGAAAGGAAGACGGGAAGCTATCCGTGACTTTTCCGAATGCGTGCAACAGAATGGAATTTATTAAATTCACCCAAGGACCAAGCGGTAAAATTAAAACAGGCGACATATTAAGTCTTCCACTCAGCTCATACTACATGCCCTTCTTGTACACGCTAGATAATATTTTTAGCGCTATACCAGATAGCTTGTAATAGTTTTCCAGTTGCAGAAACCTTTACTAACGCTGTATTTGATATTAATATATGCTTTGTTTGACTGCATCTATTACTGGTTTACCAAATGCTGTTATATTTTATAGTCAGCCAACGGAGAGCAGTAAAGAAGAAGGAAACTAGTAATACTATAACAATATAAAGAATACAGACTTTCATATCGTAAAATTTCATTCATCATTAAAATAAATAGCCTGTTTAGGTGTTTTACGCTCACAAAAGCCTATCGTAAGAAGATTTAATGTTTGAACTAAAATAACAACAAAAGAGTTTGTCTGAGAAAAGCTGATATATCATACGAACTTTGAGTTTTTATTATTTCAAAGAAAACATTATTTCAATGCTGTTTATTAACATATTTTCTGTTTTAAGTTTCACTTAACTTTCTGTTAAGACTATTGTAACTTTAAGATGGTAGATCAGTTGCATCGTCAGAACAGCAAACAAGGCGGGTAGATTAGCAGTTTCGTTAGAACAGCAAACAAAATAGTTTCGAGTAATTTATTCCGGTTCTTTATTTGCTGAGTTCAAATCCTGCTGAAGCCAAATTTGCTTATCAATGATTTCAGTGTCGATAAAATAAGCACAAATCAATCACTAGGATCGATAGTATTGACCAGTATCCTCCTCCCAAATACCAATCCTTCTGTCTATAGTAGAAACAGTTATTTTAGTTAAGATCCTTTATGTTGTGAGACAAAATAGTCGAGGTCTACTTTGCCTTTCATCGTTTCGGAGTTTGTAAAATAATCCCCCAATCAAGTGTCAGGATCGATTACATAGATTCATCTCCATTTCCAAACTGTAGCCTTGTACCTACGCCAGAAACTTTAATAACTTCATGCTTTTCAAAAATACATTTTTACACCGAAAATGTAGCTTTTGACTCAAAGTTTACTCAGTATAATACTATACATACGCATAATATTATATTAACTATACTATAAAACTTCCTTATTCTTTCATTTAATTTAATAGCATTTCCATCTCTCTACATTTCATTTCAATGCTATTATTAACATTTTCATTATTTCAAGTTTTACTTTGTTTAATTTTATTTTAAGAACAATGTAACTATAACCCATTACTAGAACGACTACGTATTCTACTAATCCATCTCTAATATTCTTTATAACCTCTGCCATATATCTGTATTATGCTGCTTTGTTCACCGATACATAAATAACTTTGAATGTCTTTGGCATCAGAAAGTTGTATATTTTTTATATTTTACTGGTCTTTATTTTAAATTCTTGCAAATGACATTGACGTATTTTACTAATCCGAATGTCATATCAAGTCCAATATTAAACCAATGTATTGTAAGTGAGCGATTCCAAATATTTGCTTTTAATTAGCATTACATATATATATATATATATATATATATATATATAGATAGATAGATATATAGGTATACATACAAATAAATATATACAATACACATACATATAAACATGCATATATTATAGATATACATACATACACACACACACATACAATAATATATATATATATATATATATATATATAATATATATATTACATACATATATATATGATTATATTATATTATATTAAATTAGAGATAAAACCACTATTAGGCAAATCAAACAGTTGAAAAACATAAGCCAATACATAAATTAATTTAAAAATATAAAAGTTAAAATTTTTTTGTTTAAGTATTTCTGATAATTTAAAAAATATTTCAATTAGCAGTATTTCGTCTGCCTTAACGTTCTGAGTTCAAATTCCACCGAGGTCGACTTTGCCTTTCATCCTTTCGGGGTCGATTAAATAAGTACCAGTTACGCACTGGGGTCGATGTAATCGGCTTAATCCGTTTGTCTGTTCTTGTTTGTCCCCTCTGTGTTTAGCCCCTTGTGGGTAATAAAGAAATAGGTATTTGGTCTGTCGTTACGTTCTGAGTTCAAATTCCGCTGAGGTCAACTTTGCCTTTCATCCTTTCTGGCTCGATAAATTAAGTACCAGTTGCGCACTGGGGTCGATATAATCGACTTAATCCGTTTGTCTGTCCTTGTTTGTCCTCTCTGTGTTTATCCCCTTGTGGGTTGTAAAGAAATAGAAATAGGTATTTCATCTGTCTTTACGTTCTGAGTTCAAATTCTACTGAGGTCGACTTTGCCTTTCATCCTTTCGGGGCTCGATAAATTAAGTACCAGTTGCGTGCTGGGGTCAATCTAATCGACTGGCCCCTCCTCCAAAATTTCGGGCCATGTACCTAGAGTAGAAAAGAATATTCATATTTGTCCCTCTCTTCATCAATAGCTACTTTCCCTATCCATCCGAACTTCTTCAGAATTCTTTCTGGTATTGTAGAAGTTTTTTATTTTTTCATTTGTGCATTTATTTTCGTGATAGAATTGATATATAAAAAGTTTTGTGCACTATAGACAACTACGTTATGGGGCTGGTTTGCTTTGATATTCTGGTTTATCAAGATGAACCGATAACGAGTTGTTTGGTGTAACTTGACTAAATATTGGGATAATTTGTAAGTTCTTTATCAGATATATTTGCCAGACGTTCATCAGTTTGTCATTTCCTCATGTCTTCCATTCATTTGGATGTCATTGTAATTACGTCACTGTTTAAGTTGATATTTCTCCCAAGGTTTGTTTTAGCGTAGCGCCTATTGATTTTAGTATTTTCCCATACAATCCAGGCGCTGTCCAAAAGTCTTGGACTTCTCTTGCTGTTGAATTAATCTCTTTTTTCCTCTAGCTTGGTCTGAGAAATAAACAGTTTGTTTTGTTAATAGCAAAAAAAAAGCAACCAAAATAACACGCTGAAATTTCAATGATTTTTTTTAATAATCCTTCCTTATTTAGCCCCACCTCCACTTTTAAGTGTAGTTTGTCGACAATTTAATAAAGAATTGACAGTTCTCTACTTTTATTTTTTTCGCTTTCACTGCGCATAAGTTTTCAGTATCGTTTGTTCGAGTTTAATAACTTGAAGTGAAAAGACTTCGTCCGTCAGACGGTTCAGACTAATTCAGTTAAAAAAAAAGATTAATTTATTTATTCTGGTTGTTTTGATGCTCTAACGATCGTATGTGTTGTGTTGTCTCCTTTTTTATCGTTAACCATTACATTCGGGCTTATATTTTATTGATCAATAAAATTTTCGATCACTTGCGATTCTCGAGCTATTTTTAACTTTAGATTACCTCCTCATATTTTGTTCTTTTTTTTCCGCCATCAATTCATTCTTATCGTTAATCATGTTCCCGTTGTCATTGATGGAGTTCTCGTTCGTCTTTTGATTGTAGGTACTCTGAAGATTTATCAATGTTGCTTTTGTTGTAGATAATTATTTCCTGCTTCATTTGTTTGTACTTCTATATTCTTTATATATCTTCCATTCCTTGTATATTTCTAAACATATCTCCATATTTACTATATATTTTCTAGATTCGCAATATATTTCGCTGTTTATAGACTTATATTGTTGATTGTAGTGACGTTTTTTTGTATTTTCATCATGTTTTCCTTTCATTTAAGTGTTCTGTTTCCATATCCGATATTGCATGCGTTTATACATAGAGAAATGTAAAATTATATCTCGATCGGGGTTATTGTCCTTCTCTTAATAATGTGCTGTTGCGGTTGATTTATATTGTAGGCGCAGATATAGCTACGTGGTTAAAATGCTCTCTTTGCAACTTCATGACTTTGGGTTCAGTCCCACTGTGAGGTACTTTGGATTAGGGGCTTCTATTATAGACCCCGACCGGCCAATATGAGTGAATGTGACAGACGGAACCTGAGTGGAAGCCTCCGCGTGTATGACTATATATATATATACTATATATATATATATATATATATATGTATGTGTGCATGCGTATCTATATGTCCCCAGACTGCTTAATAACCGGTGTTGGCTTACGTCTCCGTAACTTGATGGTTCGGTAAAAGGAACTAATAGAATAAGTACATGATTCAAAAATTTTTTAAAAATAGTATTGATGTCGATTTGTTTCGTCAAACCCTTCAAGGAGGTGCTCCAGCACGGTCGCATTCCAGTGATTGAAACGAAATGTAAAAAACGCGTTCTTGTAATAGCGTTTATGGAGATGGGTCTAGCTACAAATAGGCACATAATAATGTCTTCAAATTTTAGCACAAGGCTCGTAATTTCGAGGAAGGGTCTAAGTCGATCTCATCGACCTCCAGGCCTCAACTAGTACTTATTTTATCAACCCCCGAAAAGATAAACAGTAAAGTGGACCTCGGTGGAATTTGAACTCGGAACGTAAAGACGAACTAAATGCTGCTTAGCATTTTGTCCGGCGTGCTAACGATTCTGCCAGCTCGCCGCCCTAAATACCCTCATAATATTCTTTTCTACTCTAGGCACAAGGCCCGAAATTTCTGGGGAGGATGGGTCAGTCGATGACATTGACCCCAGTACGTAACTGGTACTTAATTTATCGACACCGAAAGGCTGAAAGGCAAAGTCGACCTCGGTGGAATTTGAACTCAGGACATAAAGACAGACGAAACACCGCTAAGCATTCTGTCCTGTGCGCTAACGATTCTGCCAGCTTGCCGCCTTAAATATCCACATAATATTGAAACGTATTTCACATGAGATCATTTATGCTTTTCATTAATCCAGCTCTTTATTTTGATTGCTTTCTTTTTCATCAGTGACCTGCACAGTTTTTAGTAGCAAAATGACGCTTCGCACGTTTTATACTGTTTAACCCTCAAATTAAAATTATACGTCTACGCATTCCATTTTTAAACTTGAACCCAATGATAAAGTTTTCATTCGTATTGTCCATTAGGTTTTGCTATGAAATGAATTTCTCTGATGACAGCTGAATTGCGCTTCGTTAGTGTATATACACGCGATGACCAGCCGGAGATTAGTGCGAGCATTAAAACTCTGTAACTTATATTTAGCGATGAGCAATAAAGGAAAGTAAGTTAATGGATTACTTTCGCAAGTAGCCATCAACGTTCGTCAGTTTTCTTCTAATTTTACGATTATTTTATCAATATTAATGGATATGTGTGTGTATTATAATATAACATGCATGCATATATATATATATAATATATATATATATACGTTTATGTATTTGTTGTGCAAGATTTTTTATTGACTAAACTGGCAATATGACCATTCCAAAATATAACAATATATATATATATATATAATAAGATAGATAGATAGATGAATTTGTGTATATATACATTCATGTAGAAAGATACGCACACACATAACATATATATATATATATATATACACACTAATATATACATGTATGTATACACTAATATATATATATATATAAATTTATATTTATATATATGTATGTGAGTGTGTATTTATATTTATATAAATGAGAAGTGATAAACATAAGATTATATAATGGAATCGTATATAACTGTATACAGAAGATATTTATATATGAAGTAACAATATCTGGTTTCCTTCGGTTTCTTCCTTTTTCTTCATTTTTACCACTCGTTCTCATTTTTTTCTTCTTTTCCTCTTGCTATGTGATCGATGTTATTGTCCAACATGTTATTGCGTGTTGCTTGTTTTGTCAATAATATTTTTGCTTCTCACTCAAGTAACGAAACCATTATTCTTATTTCTTTACTTCGTCGTCACATTTCTGTTCTTACTTGCTTTAACAGCAACAAGAACATTAACAACAACAACAATAATAATAAGTATATATATATATATATATATATATATGTGTATATATGTATGTATGTATATATGTATGTATGTATATGTATATGTATGTATGTATATGTATGCATGTATATATGTATATATATGTATGTATATATATTTATGTATAAATATGTATGTATATATATTTATGTGTAAATATGTATGTATGTATATATATGTATGTATGTATATGTATATATGTATATATATGTATGTATATATTTGTATATATGTACATATATGTATGTATATATTTGTATGTATGTATATATATGTATGTATATATATGTCTGTGTGTATATATATGTATGTATGTATATGTTTATATATACGTATGTATAAGTAATGTTCGTAGCCATATCAACATGGCTATCTGTTCGAAAGGACTTTACTGCGATTTTTAAGCCCAAGACGATATCTCTAGCTGGTTAACAATGCACAGCGGTATCCGAGGGTCTTGCGAGCAGGAGAGCGAGCCTCTACCACATTCTAGTGACGGGACCAGCAGACCAGCCTGGTTTCGGACTATTTCTGTCTCTCTTCAGTACTGGACATCTCGTCTACTAGAGATATATTCTTTATTATGATAATATTTATCGGACATAGAAAGGACAATACAGGACATCACAAACAAAAAGTGTTCATGGGTTCATAAATAAGTTTTATAATATGATATCTCTTTACTCTTTTACTTGTTTCAGTTATTTGATTGCGGCCGTGCTGGAGCACCGCCTTTAGTCGAGCAAATCGACCCCGGGACTTATTCTTTGTAAGCCCAGTACTTATTCTATCGGTCTATTTTGCCGAACCGCTAAGTGACGGGGACGTAAACACACCAGCATCGGTTGTCAAGCAATGCTAGGGGGACAAACACAGACACACAAACCCACACACACATACTTATATATATATATATATATATATACATATATACGACAGGCTTCTTTCAGTTTCCGTCTACCAAATCCACTCACAAGGCATTGGTCTGCCCGGGGCTATAGCAGACGACACTTGCCCAAGATGCCACGCAGTGGGACTGAACCCGGAACCATGTGGTTGGTTAGCAAGCTACTTACCACACAGCCACTCCTGCGCCTATATATTTAAATATAATTTTAAAAAATTTAATTTGACTGTGAAGTCCACCGGCTACATCGTACTACTTTACTATGGTTGAAATTAAGCAGGATCATTCACCCCCAAGTTTCTTTCCACACTCTTCCATCTTTTCCCTTATACATACAGGCGTCTTTTCTCCAGCCCTATCTTGCTCTTCAGATAACACCTGAAGTAGTATAGAAAGCCGGAGCCGGAAATGAATGTTCCCGTCGCGATTCCTTTCATTCTTGATTTCCATGTACACTCAGTACTGCATAGGATATACGCCTTACCTTCCTTTAACAGTCCGGGTGGCGGCGTAATCTTAATCATGGATTCAGCTGATAGCTGTACTCTTCCCAGATGCGACAATACGTTTCTGCGTAAATTATCAAGCCTTTACCTTCGTCACATGTTACAACTGAGTGAACTAGAACAACGTGGAATGAAGTGTTTTGCTCAAGAACATAACGCACAACCGGTCTGGGAATCGAACCTACAATCTCACGATCGTGGATGCAACATTTCTAACACAAACACACACATTCATAAGAATATATATATATATATATATATAAATTAGAGAAAACCACTATTATATTATATATTTATATTGTGAAATTTGATTTAATACTAAACTGAATTTTTCCCTGAAAGTTTGGAGTTATACTCCCTATTATCATTATTATTATTATAATATTATATATATATATATATATATATATATATCACGCTCTGTATATGATATATGCTGTGTACCAAACTTTGTTCGTACATGATTAGGCACATCTCTAGCAAATCGAAGTGGGGGGTATGATATGAAAAGACTAAAAAACCCCTAAAGCTTTGAAGATATTACTATTAATAAATGGTTGTAATAGAATTTGGATATTTCTTGTAACATCGTAAATTTGCATTTTGTAATATCGATTACAAAATAGCGTGCAGGAAGTTCAACCTAATCCTAAATAGAAATTGTTGGAAGACGACGAGGAACTAGATTTATTGGTGTCAACACTCGAGGCTCACAGCGATCATATCTGCAACTAAATCGGTAAGAATCTGGTAACAGATTAACAGCTAAGGTGAATAAGTTTAAATATGAAAGGTAACACGTTGAAATACGCCATAATCGTTAAGGATCACGTAGTTAAATAAAGGAGACTTGGTTTCTACAAAGGGGCTTCGATATTATACAATTTAATATGGAAGTAGAAGCAGATAAACTTTTAGATTTATGATGCCTGACATAAAAGCTTTATTATAAGGTTAACCTTTGAAGCTGATCCCGAATGAATATTGGAAGATGTTGTTGGTTTTGTTGTTGTTGTTGTTGTGATGGTGGTGGTGATAGTGCTGTAGTTGTAGGGATGGTATTGTTTAATAAAAAGTCAAAGAGGATAGAGAACTCCCATATGATCAAAAATAGTCCTGCCGTGATAATTTCGTTATTTTAGGGAGGATTGTATTTTAGGCAGAAAAGATTATATTATGTATGTAATATGTTATAAAGGCGGTGAGCTGGCAGAAACGTTAGCGCGCCGGGCGAAATGCATAGCCATATTTCGTCTGCCGTTACGTTCTGAGTTCAGATTCCGCCGCGGTCGACTTTGCCTTTCATTCTTTCGCGGTCGATAAATTAAGTACCAGTTATGCACTAGGGTCGATATAAACGACTTAATCCGTCTGTCCGTGTTTGTCTCCTCTGTGTTTAGCCCCTTGTGAATAGTAAAGAAATAGGTATTTCAACTGTCTTAACGTTCTGAGTTCAAATTCCGCCGAGGTCGACTTTGCCTTCCATCTTTTCGAGGTCGATAAAATAATTACCAATTGTGTACTGGGATTGATGTAATCGACTACTCCCCTCCCCCAAATTTCTGGCCTTGTGCCTATAACACAAAAGGATTACCTAATGTGTTATCCTGTTTTGTTTTGCTCCCTTCTCTGTCTTCCTTCCTGCTTTCCTTCCATTTTTCTCTCTCTCTCTTTCTTTCTTTCCTTTTCTTTTCCTTCTTTCCTTTATGTAATTTTCTTTTTCCTTTCTCTCTTTCATTTTTTCCACTCCTTTTTCTTTCTTTTTCTTTCTGTCTTTACTACATCTTGTATTTACACATCTTGCATTCATATCGTACACAAAGTGATCAATAGCATCGTTAGCTATAGATTTCTAACAGGGAAAATCACAGACTGAATGTATTTCTGATGGCGATGGCGGTAAGAACAATGTCTACGTGCAAATCAGACGATATAAAATACTACATGGTATTTTTTTCTGTTCGCCACACCGATTTTGTTGACCTTTCACAGCATTGCATATATGCAACTCACCGACAAACACATACACACCTACACACACACACACACACACACATATGATACACGCATACACTACATTTTGTAGCACAGTGCATAGAGAACAACATGAGACCAGTATTTAGAACATCATGTGTTTCTTTATTGTTCGAAAGATGCGTCTGGGAAGAAAAATCGAATTATTGTTTTCGAAATATTTTGTAGTTATCCATCGATATTCTCAGCACAAGAGTATATACAGGAAAAAATAACATAAAGTTGAAGGTAAGATTTCACCTTTAATCAATACATTCTAACGCGTATTTCATTAACAAAAATTTCTATTATGCAAAAATTAGAATCAGAATGTATCATCAAGTAATCAGAGATTGTATAAGAAGCCAAAATTTAGTTTTAAGCCACTTTATAGAAGTTTTACAGATACGCCAGTTGTAGAGGAACAAATTGTTAACGGGTTTGTAGGTTTGTAAATTCCAACGTACCTTGTCGAAGACCTGGAAGAGAAACACTGAATACAAAAACGGTTATGCATGAATACGTTCTTCGTAGATTTAAGAAAGTAAGTATATATATATATATATGTGTGTGTGTGTGTGTGTGTGTTGTGTGTGTGCATATGTGGGCACAGGACGTCATGAAACGTGAACAACAAAAAATACGAAGCGCAAGTACATGGAACATGAACTATTCTTTCGAACAACGAAAGACACAAATGAAAAACAAAACAAACAACATAAAGAACGACCCTTGATCAGTTGTTGGCTGTTTATCTGCTCTCGTATTTCGGTGGCACTCCGTCGACACACGACGATGAGAGTTCCCGTTGATCCGATCAATGGAGCAGCCTGCTCGTGAAATTAACGTGCCAGTGGCTGTGAACTCCTCAGACACGTGTCCCCTTAACGCAGTTCGCGGGGAGATTCAGTGTGTGACAAGGCTAGCCCTTCGAAATACAGGCACAACAGAAACAGGAAGAAAGAGTGAGAGAAAGTTGCGGTGAAAGAGTAGAGCAGGGTTTGCTACCCACCCCACTGCCGAAGCCTCGTGGAGCTTTAGATGTTTTCGCTCAATAAACACTTACAATACCCGTTCTGAGACTCGGACCGCCTTTCCGCTGCCCTAACCACTGGGCCATTGCGCCTCCACACGCACCCACATATACCCTTGTGCTCACCTTATAGTGGGTATGTATTTAAATTTCTTCCTCTATCTTTTATTCCTCCTCTCATTTGTCTTCCTTTTTCTCGCTCCCCCTCTCTCATATTTCTTGGCCCTCTCTTTCTTTAACTCCCACTATTTCCCACTCGTTTATTTCCCCAATACTTTTCTCTTTGTCTCTAATTTTTTCTAATCCTTCAATCCCGCTAATCCTTCTCCTCCTTCCATGTGACCGGTGTCCGACCAGCCATGATCTTTCTTTCTTAGCCGGACTGCCGACCGCCAACATCTCTTATATCCATCTCCTATGTTCCTGCCCTTAGGCTTTCACTTCACACACGCCAGCTCAATTTGATTCGTTCTCAGTCGGAAGACACCTGTTGTTATTTCTTATTGTTTGTATTCGTAATTGTGTACCATGTTCTCCGTTTTTTTGTTTGTTTGCTTTTTTTTTCTTTGTTGCTGTACATATTCGCTAGCTTTTTTACAAAGCGGTCTAATGCTCATAGCTTAAACTTTAGGGGGGCAGATCGAACCATCTCAAGTGTAACTGTCCGACATGGTCGTGACTTCTGGTACTTGACCGAAGAAAGAAAGCCACGAATAACTCTTAATTGTTGTTTCTCTTATCTGCCTTTGTGTCGTCTATCTATCCGAATGTTTTAATGTCCTCTATTGCGTTTTTGTTCCATTTATATATATATATATATATATATATATATTTACACGCACACAATCATTCATGTATGTGCATATGTAAATGGATCTAATCCAAATAAGAAAAAGAAAGAGTTTAGCACGTATTTGATGGTCCAGTTACAATAGTTTTAGAAACTTCCTCAGACTTATTTTTAAAAAAATGCTCTCTTGCATTGTGCATCTGTCAAGCGTTGCACTTTGCTTATACTGAGAGGAAACAATAAATATAAGATGAAATTGTGAAATGGCGGACGGATAATGCGATAGACATGCAAAACAAAACAAGCAAAATAAGGTTAGAAGGGGAGGGAAAAGGGGGAAGAAGAAGAATGATGATGAACAGAAGAAGGAGGAGGTTATATGTATATAGATGTATGTATGTGAATGTATTGCATGCGTCTTCTTTTTGAAATACAAGAACTCATTTATTTCGAATTATCGCGTAAGGCAAGCAATTTTAGATAAAGGAGTTAAATCGACTCTAGTAACTGACTGGCACTTTACGTTATCGGCTGCAAGAGGATGAAAGGCAAAGATGACCTCAGCAGGATTTGAACTCAGAATGTGAAAAGCCGGAAGAAACGGACATTCACTCTCCCCTTCCCCGAGTTACCAATTCTCCACCTCGCTGACTTAAGAACTCAAATAATTAAAGAAAAAGGGTATATATGCAAAACTGCATACACAAGGAGATCGATCGATTGATCAATCGATAGATAGATAGTTAGACAGATGCTTACAAACATATACACACGCGCGTGCACACGCACACACACTGGATATGTACGTATATATAAGTTTACTTGGCTACTTAGACGATGTTCAAGAAATGTTAAAAAAATACATGAAATATATACATCACGTATACGTATCACCTGTTTACACACCATATACATACGTACATTATATACATTTACTTGTTTCAGTCATTTGACTGCGGCCATGCTGGAGCACAGCCTTTAGTCGAGCAAATCGACCTCAGGACTTATTCTTTGCAAACCTAGCACTTATTCTATCGTTCTCTTTTGCCGAACCGCTAGGTTACGTGGACGTAAACACACCAGCATCGGTTGTCAAGCGATGTTGGGAGGACAAACACGGACACTCAAACATATACATACACACACACACACACACACACACATATATATATATATATATATATATATATACATATATACTATGGGCTTTTTTCAGTTTCCGTCTACCAAATCCACTCACAAGGCTTTGGTCAGCCCGAGGCTATAGTAGAAGACACTTCCCCAAGTTGCCACGCAGTGGGACTGAACCCGGGACCATGTACTTCGTAAGCAAGCTACTTACCACACTGTGTGTGTGTACATGTATATATAACGCATTTAGTTATATATTATATATATGTATATACACCCACACATTCATACTTACAATATACACATGCAGCATATATATCATACACACATACACGCACAAATATATACATCATATGAGTATATCATAAACACGCACGCACGCACGCACGCACGCACGCACGCACGCACGCACGCACGCACGCACGCATATGTACCCACTCATGAATGGTTGGCGATTTTCCTTCTTCGTTTTCGTTCTCCTCTGGATTTTTTTCTCCTTTCCGACGAAGAGCCATACTCGAAACGTTAAAACCACTCTCCTTTCTCCGAGTGTCAAACTAATATTATTCTTGTGCACGGTCTCACGTTTGTTATTTTCTCTTTTATTCTCAATATCGTTTCTTTCTATCTTCGTTTTTTATCGGTTTTTTTGAATTGTCACTTGAACTGACAATTCCTACTTATACGCTATACATGCTACATATATATATATTATATACATCACAGACATTCACCATACATACGTACACATATACATACATTACGCACAGACACTCTAGTGTTAGTATGTTTATATATATCGTACAGAGATACATAACATTACGTACATGCATACACACACACATGCATACATACATGCATACGTACATACATACATACATACATACATACATAAAGACATACATACATAAAGACAAACATGCTTAAATATAGTTACATATACGTTCAGTTCATACGTATATTCATGTGTCCGTTCATACGTCCGTTCATACTTCGCTATAATATCGATAGCGATCGAAAACTAATTCCTTTATATAATCCAATGCAAGAGTAATTAATTCTTACCGATATGTCTCGAATGAATAGCGAAGAATGCGTCAGTCAGCACAATATACTTTGGACAGAAATCTATAGGAATTAATTTAATTAGATGTGTAAAATTGAAGCGGAAAGAGAAGCGACGGGGGAAAAAAAAAGACACTCTACATCCACACAACCCACTGAAGAACGGGCTACACAAAACAAAATAAGAACCAACAATGTGTCTCTAGCTGCCCACTCAAAATGCTAGATATAGCAGTTAAATTTTGTTCATATCACATTCCGTAATCTTCAAGATAAAAAAAAAATAGAAAAGGCCAAGAATTCACTGATATGGTAATTTTAGAGATGATGATTATGATGAAGATGTTATTGATGGTGATGATGTTGATAATGATGATGATGATGATGATGATGATAGTTTCTTCGTGTCAGATGATCGTGAGGATGAGTGGCATGCGTTTGAGTCGACTGCATAAACCGATCCTTGACACTGCAAAGTTTTCTTGCAGCCTGCGCTTTGTAGTTTTAAGGCGAGAATCAGTACACGTAATCCAATCCCACCCTTTAGATTTGTAGGTCTGACCAAAGTGGTTTGGCGGGCTAAGATGGATATGGTGACTAGCATGCTACCGGTTATACCCTCGAAGGGATGACAGGAAATAGTCGTCCTCGGCGGAATTTGAACTTCGGATTTAAGCAGAAGGCCAGCAATTTCCGGGAGAGGCACAGAGTTAGTCAATTACAGCAATCCCAGTATTTAATTGGATTACATTATTTCATCGACACCAGAAAGGATGAACGGCAAAACTGTCCTCGGAGGGATTTGATCTCTAAATGTAAAGGACAGGAACAAATACCACTACCAAGATTCAATAGACTAGAAAATGAGAATATTACTAAGATACTGACTATCCAACGATTGTACATGACAGAGGAGTGGTTAGTTGGTGGTGAGCGACAGGTAGAAAAGTTTAAGAAGATAATCATTGTGGACCACTACATTTCCAATTCACAAAAAGATCTGCTACTCATCCCTTTTTCTCTTTTACTTGTTTCAATCATTTGACTGCGGCCATGCTGGAGCACTGCCTTTAGTCGAGCAAATCGACCCCAGGATTTATTCTTTGTAAGCCTAGTACTTATTCTATCGGTCTCTTTTGCCGAACCGCTAAGTTACGGGGACGTAGACACACCAGCATCGGTTGTGAAGCGATGTTGGGGTGACAGACACACACACACACAACACACACACACACACATATATATATATATATATAGACATATATACATATATACGACGGGCTTCTTTCAGTTTCCGTCTACCAAATCCACTCACAAAATTTTGGTCGGCCCGAGGCTATAGTAGAAGACACTTGCCCAAGGTGCCATGCTGTGGGACGGAACCCGGAACCATGTGGTTCGTAAGCAAGCTACTTTCCACACAGCTACTCCTATGCCTTTGTTGATTATGGTTCTACAAAGTTTAGAAAGTAGATTAGATTTGGGACATCTAAAGTCTAAACATAAATCACCAGCAGGAGTGGCTGTGTGGTAAGTAGCTTGCTAACGAACCACATGGTCCCGGGTTCAGTCCCACTGCGTGGCATCTTGGCCAAGTGTCTACTGCTATAGCCTCGGGCCGACCAATGCCTTGTGAGTGGATTTGGTAGACGGAAACTGAAAGAAGCCTGTCGTATATATGTATATATATATATAAGTGTGTGTGTATATGTTTGTGTGTTTCTGTTTGTCCCCCTAGCATTGCTTGACAACCGATGCTGGTGTGTTTACGTCCCCGTCACTTAGCGGTTCGGCAAAAGAGACCTATAGAATAAGTACTGGGCTTACAAAGAATAAGTCCCGGGGTCGATTTGCTCGACTAAAGGCGGTGCTCCAGCATGGCCGCAGTCAAATGACTGAAACAAGTAAAAGAGTATACTGATGGATTTTAATCTAACCATGACGGTGTATGTACCATCATGGTACATCGAGATGAACAATCCTGAAAACATGCCGTTATAGCGCCAATACTTCTGCTGAAGTAGGCTTGGGGTGACTTAGCAAAATTGATGGAGCGTCAGACGAAATATCTTGTGATATAATACTTTATGGCTCTTTATGAGTTAAAATCCCACCGAGGTCAACATTACCTTTCCATCCCTAAAGCATCAGCCAAGTAAAACAAAAATTTATGTAGCATTCATATAATGCTCCACCAGTCTTAGAAATTACGTTGTAATCTTTATATATAAAAGTCAAGTTGTGTGCCTGTCTCCTACGATTTAGATTCCTAACTACTCCCACATTTTGCGGTGCAGTTTAACCAAAACCGGGTATCTTATAGTCGTGATTCATATCGAGCCCTTCTGGGTATTAGCGCGCGTCTACGATGAGTCTACGATTAAAAAAAAAATTACCATAAATTTTTTCCATTTTTAATGCATTTTCGCTCGGTTTATATAAGGAAAGTAACTCTCTAAAAATTTATTATTAAATCTCAGAACGTAAAAAGCTACAGTAACCCTCCCCCCCTTTGTGGTTAGCCATATTGAGATGGCTATTATACTTTACATCTCTAAAAATGCTTATATAGTTATTTCCCTTACAAACCCGAGCAACGCCGGGCGATACTGCTAGTTATTTTATAAAACCCACCATGCATGCATACATAGGTACACACACACACGCACACACAGATAATCAGGTAACATGTAATAATCCTGACATTATTTACTTTGACAATGGAAACAGCATACTTTATAATAGTCACAGTATTATTAAATGATTATGTCTAGAGGCGAGGCGAGCAGAAAACAAGAAATATCACCGACTAAGTTGTTTCCTTGTAAACATGATGGCGGTTAAGGGATGGTGTTAGCATTCGTATTTTTAATTTGAAATAAGCCACAGTTACTTCTGTTATGACATTGGCAGGTTAGTTACAAAGGATATGTCTAGTCACGTTCAACAAAACGGTTATAATCGGATTGGTAAATACTATTCAGGAATTCACAAGTAGTATTTGGTAACCTTGAAGATATTTCAGTATGTTTTCGCATACTCTTTTACTCTTTTACTCGTTTCAGTCATTTGACTGCGGCCATGCTGGAGCACCGCCTTTAGTCGAGCAAATCGACCCCGGGACTTATTCTTTGTAAGCCCAGTACTTATTCTATCGGTCTATTTTGCCGAACTGCTAAGTGAAGGGGACGTAAACACACCAGCATCGGTTGTCAAGCAATGCCTTTAGTCGAGCAAATCGTCCCCGGGACTTATTCTTTGTAAGCACAGTACTTATTCTATCGGTCTATTTTGCCGAACAGCTAAGTGACGGAGACGTAAACACACCAGCATCGGTTGTCAAGCAATGCTAGGGGGACAAACACAGACACACAAACATATACACACACACTTATATATATATATATACATATATACGACAGGCTTCTTTCAGTTTCCGTCTACCAAATCCACTCACAAGGCATTGATCGGCCCGGGGCTATAGCAGAAGACACTTGCCCAAGATGCCACGCAGTGGGACTGAACCCGGAACCATGTGGTTGGTTAGCAAGCTACTTACCACACAGCCACTCCTACGTTCCAAATTCTTGGTTAAAATTGGAACATTTAGTAAATTCCTGAAACCGCGAACAATAAACCAATATTATTGATAATGGAAATTGGTAGCATAAATGTAAAGTAAATTGAATAATATATATATATATAACACCCACACATTCATACTTACAATATACACCTGCAGCATATATATCATACACACATACACGCACAAATATATACATCATATGAGTATATCATAAACACACACACACATACACACACACACGCACGCATATGTACCCACTCATGAATGGTTGGCGATTTTTTAATAGTGATAATTTATAATAATGACAATAATAACAACAGCAACAATAATGGTATCAATTTATGGCTAGGGATAAGATAATTAATTCGGCCCAAGTGCACAACTGGTATTTATTTTATCAACCCCTAAAGGATGAAAGGCAAAATCGACCTCGGAGCAACACCAAAAATGATATGTATTTTTGGTTCAAGACCCCCCCACTCCACTGCACACATACCTTTTACTTTATGTTACCAACCCTGGTAAGATGAAAGACAAAAATAATTTGGTGGGTTTTCAACTCAAAACAAAGAGTCGGAACAAATTCAGCAAAACAGTTTTCCGATGCTTTAACGATTCTGCCAATTTGATAATATTAATGACGATTTCTAGCATAAACGCGCGTAAGCTGCTGCTGCTGCTACTACTACTACTACTACTACTACTACTACTACTACACTGTAATAACCAAATAGTTTTGTGATATAGGCACAGGACCTACAATTTTGAAGGGAGGGTTATTCAAGGAGAGGTAGTCAAGACCTGTGCTTGACTCAGTGTTTGAGGGGAGGAGTAGTCAAGTCTTCAGTGCTTCATTGGTATCATTCTATCAACCCTAAAGAATGAAAGGCAAAATTGACAATAGTGAGATTTGAATTCGATACTCTTTTACTCTTTTATGCGTTTCAGTCATTTGACTGTGGCCATGCTGGAGCACCACCTTTAGTCGAGCAAATCGACCCCAGGACTTATTCTTATTAATAAGTTTGTGTGGAAAACGAATATGAAAAAACAAATGCGCGCTGACGACCTTGGGGTGGGGAGGGGACTTTCGGAAAATTCACAAGATCCGATTTTTCGGAATTAGGGTAAAATGGATATATATTGATTTCTTTTTATGGAATCCCACGTTTTTGGTTATGAAATATTCGATTCTGAAAAAAAATGTTCAAAAATCGCATTTTCAAAATTTCATTATGTTATCGCAGTTTTTGTTTAGATTTGGCTGTTATTTCTAGCATGTGGATTGCCTGCTTGAAGGCCTGAGGATATATATTCTTTTTCTTTTTTTCATGTTAAAAAATTGAAATTTTACAAATAATTTTATTTTCAGAATGGTAATCTTCGCATTTTTCTACATATTTCGCAAAAAAAAAAATAAAAAAATTCTGGAAAAAGCGGAAAATAATGGGAGGGATGAAATTTTGAAAATGCGATTTTTGATAAATTTCTTTCTCAGAATCGGATCTTCCATAACCAAAAACGTGGGATTAAAAAAATCAATATACATCCATTTTCCCAAAAGTTATGACGGAAAAATTGGGGTCGATATAATCGACTTAATCCGTTTGTCTGTCCTTGTTTGTCCCCTCTGTGTTCAGCCCCTTGTGGGTAGTAAAGAAATAGGTATTTCGTCTGTCGTTACGTTCTGAGTTCAAATTCCGCCGAGGTCGACTGTGCCTTTCATCCGTTCAGGGTCGATAAATAAAGTACCAGTTTCGCACTGGGTTCGATGTAATCGACTTAATCGCTTTGTCTGTCCTTGTTTGTTCTCTCTATGTTTAGCCCCTTGTGGGCAGTAAAGAAATATATTACAAAAAATGTTTCATTTCTAAAGATATCACGTTAATTATAAATTAATACTTTCTTAAATCATAAATTGATAATCTATGAAAATTATAAATTACTAACGAAAATCCTTTTGAAAGATTCGGTAAAGAACATTATTACAAATGCACAATTTCAATCATTTGATGGACATCTGTCCCTCTCACCATTAAGATATTTCAGAACGAGGTTGGTTAATGTCTCTGTACTCCATTATGCCTCTTTTCGGGAGAAGAATGAAATACTATGAAATACTGTCACTTCGTTTCAACCATTTTGCTATTGAGCGAGAACAATGAGTTAATCTCTCATGTCATAGAACTGTATTTAAAAACAAAATAAGAAAAAAGAGAAAAAAATACTAACAAGTTTTGTGATCCGATCTTGATAAAGCTAAAGGAATTATTTTATTTTATTTCATTCTACGTTTCTTATCTCAAGTATAATATTTATTTTTTTATATTTTATGTACATATTAATTCATTATTTTTCGATTCTTAAAATTCATTTATTTATTTTGCATTTCCTCTTAAAAGCATCGCCGATGTAAGCTAAACATAGAAGCATCAATTTATGTGAATAAGCGAAAGATTTCTTTAGCAATCCACTTCTTTATATTTCGTATGATTACAAGAAACAATAAATACAAAAACGTGAAATATTATTTTCATATTTCTCATCTTCCCTCTTAAAACATTTTGAAAACGACAATGAAAAGCAATGTATGAAAATAGAGAAAAAAGTTTAATCAAACAAAACATTAATGAAAACAGGCGAAACAAAACCATAAAATATTACAATTCCGTCTTATGAACACGTTTGTCTTTAAACTACATTCGCCAGGTTATTTCACATGGAAAGAGATTAAAAAAAAAAATGAAGTTCTAAAGAAAACGTAAGACATAACAAAACTACTGAACTTGTAATATGTCAAAGAAATATTCCACTGACGTATTTTTCTTTAGATATTTCGGACATATTTCAGTGGAATGTTGTTTTTCAAAAACTAGTCTTGGTATTTTTTTTCCTCATTGAATTCTTTGAAACGTGTTGTGGTTCCATTTTTTTTAAAACTAAATATTCGATACTAAACGATGCATGTGATATATTTTTAACCTCACGTTAAAGATTCATAATAGGCAAGCAATCAAGAAGTTGATCTCTCTTCGTAGCTGAAAAGTGAAATTTAGTTTTGCAATAAAATATTCTTTCTTTGAATTATTTGAAATGTGTTGTCATTTCATTTCTTTTTTATATATTCGATGTTAAACGAATATATAATATATGATATTCTTTTAACTTTCCTCGAAAGAATCGTAATGCCCAAGCGACCAAGGTGATGATCTCTTTGGAAATGCCTCAACATTTATTTATAGGTTAGAATGTCTGTATATCACACCTGTTTAGACTAGAACAAGTCTCTTATGTTAAGAAGATGGTGTTGGTTGAATATGAATAAAATAAGATTTTTTGTGTTAATACACTTGCTAACACAGTCTGATCACAACCGTGTATATTTTTGCATAGACAGTACAGTGGGAAAACTAAACAAAAGGTTCTGTTTTAGACACCATGACAATAATTTCGAGGGGAGGGGAGGCAAGGCATTGAGTTCGCAGTGTCGTTAACATACCTGGTATAAAAATGCTTAGCGGTATTACCTCAGTCTTTACGTCCCGATTTCAAATTCCGTCGAGGTTGACTATGCCTTCCAATCTTTCAGGGTCGATAAAATAAATACCATTTGGATCAATGCAATCGACTTACCCCCTTCTCGAAATTGCTCGCCTTGTGACAAATTAGAAATTAGTAATTTTGAGGGAAGGTGCTTAGTGGCTTTCATCGACCTCAGTACCTGAGTGGTACTACATTTTATCGAGCGTGAACGGATAAAAGGCAAGGTTGACCACGGATTAGTTTGGACTTGGAATGTAAAGAGCCGGAACAAATACCAAAAAGTAATATTTTTTTTTCGACACTGAAAATTCTGACTTAAGGTGGAAATAAGAATTCTTTCTAATTTGGACAGAGGGCCACAACACACAGGCTGGTTCATGAATCGGACTCACTATCTCATGATTGTGAGCTCGCCGTTATAACCACTAAGCCATGCATCTTCATTATATATATAATAATCAGAATCTTAATCTTCGCATTTTTCTACATAATTCGCAAAAAAAAAAAAAAACTCTGGAAAAAGTAAAAAATGAGGGGCGATTTTTGATAAATTTCTTTCTTAGAAAATCATTATTATGAATAATTATAGAGATTTAAAGTCATACCGGTATTGTCAGAGCTAATCATTGACATTCAAAGTTTAATTTTAAGCGACAAGTTTAATTGCTTTTCTTAAAAAAAGCCTTTATATTTTTATACCTAATGTGCATTTTCTTTGTTATCTTTTGACTATTCCCGTATTATATATATATACTGAAGGTACTTGTGTGTATGTTGCATTTTTTATACTTTTAGATGAAAAAATTGGAGGGCAAAGCTAAAACTATGAAAAGAAACCAACTTTGTACCACACTTTTCACAAAATTACGGATGCAACATATGCACAAGTAAATACGGCATATTTACTGATAATTTAGAGAAAGGCCTTCTGATAACACCTGCGATTAATACTGGTATCGAGTTGTATCGACCTATGTCTTGCCTTTATCTTGAGCAACATCGATGGTGTGAAGAGAAAGAAATTTCTGTGGACAACATCTGGGCTTACACACACACACACTCACAATCCTTACACAGGACTGCGCCTTAGTGGGGTGGGGTGGGATAGGTAACTTTCTAGATGGAGAAACCCATGGTCAGAAAAGGAGAAAATCCAAAAATGTGGGTGTGCTATTCGGAAATTCCGCCAAGGTGGTCTATTGAGAAGATTTACCGGTAACGACGGGTTACACAACTAATATCCCCCCCCATACATATATTTATATATAGAAAAACCAAACAAGAAAGCACAAAATAACACAACAACGCGAGGACGTGGAACAAATATAGTATTATTGGACGCTCAGGAAGGAAGGGAAGAAGGAGGATTTAACGTTTCGAGCGGGCTCTTCGTCGGAAACATAGGAGAGGAGAAGATCCAGAGAAGGGAAGACAGAGGGAAAAAGTTGCTAACGGTACACACGAGGTCACATTTGAAAGAAGATTCGATCGGAATGCGTATAGAGCACGTTTGAGTGGGACATATATATATATATATATATATATATATATATATATATATATATATATATATATATATGTAGGGAGATGTACTCGCATAGCAAGTGATTTGATCTGAGATCGTGTGCTGAAACAAAAACATTATTATAATATATATATATATATATATATATATATATATATATATACAAATGTAAGATCGAATGATTGAGCTGTAGGAAGAAGATGAGATTCATGCAATTTGTAGAAAATATAAAAATACAACTTAACTTTCAGAAACAATAGTGGTTTATCGGGGCAGAAGGTTGTGGATTTTACCCTATCGAAGTACGATTATCTGAAAACAAATTATTTTAAATTTCACTGTAGGCACCCAGAATTGCCAGGTATGCGAATAGAAATATAAGAGTTAAGGAATTGAGTAGATAAAATCCGGGCTATATATGTTTCGTAGAGAGCGGACCCTCGGAAGTGGCAAATGTCCAAGGGTATCTTGAGGCCAAGGATATCTTGATTGAATAAAGTTTATATCGTCGTAAGGAGGCACATGTTAACACACGGAAGATTCGATCGGAATGCGTAGAGAGCACGGTTTGAGTGGGGAATATAGATAGTTGAATTTGTCGAATCATTTCGTTTGTAGCGTGAATAATGAATTTCAAGCACTCAGTTTTGTTGGTAAGAGGGATATTTTTAGGCGACAAGTTTAATTTTATTTTTTCATTCCCATGTCTTCCGCTAGATACAAATTACATAGATATGTTTACACACACACACACACACACACACACACAAATTACATAGATACATCTCTGTGCATATGCGCGTGTGTGTGTATTGGCAAACTAAGTAGATGGCAGTAAATAAAGTGAATGAAATTGGAAAGTACTACAAAAGTACTTAAAATTCTTCCGACACAAATAAAGGTAGATTTCATTTAGTATGTCCCTCTAAGTATTTCTTAGCAATTATTGATAGAGCTTCGATTGAGAGATAACTTTCTTGGGTTAATGGCTCTAATGAAAGAATCACTTAATTACGACTGCAAAGTTAATAAAATTCTCCATTTGTTTTCGCACTAATGGTTTTGCCAAGCAATGAAAAATTTATTGTTTGGTACGCTTTCTTTCTATATCCCGATCTGGCTTTATGCATCTTTATTACACACACACACACACAATATATATATATATATATATATAATATATATATATATATATATATTATATATATATATATATATATAATATATATGCATATATATATATGCATTATATATATATATATATATATATATATGCATATATATATATGCATATATATATATATATATATATGCATATATATATATATATATATATATGCATATATACATACTTACATATATATGCATGTATTGGTGCAGGACGTCATAAAACGTAAACAACATGAAATACGAAAACCTGGAATACGAATCTTTTTTGCGAACAACGAAAGAAACAAATGGAAAACAAGACAAGTAACATAAAGAACGACCCTTCAGTTTTTCATGTTGTTTACATTTTATGACGTCCTGTACCCATATATACATATGTATATACATATATATATGTGTATATATATGTATGTATATATGCATAAATATATATATAAATTATATATATGATTGAACGCCACGTATCCATTTCCAAGCAAGTTTATCTTACATATATATATAGGCGCAGGCGTGGCTGTGTAGTAATAAGAAACTACATTGTTCCGGGTTCAGTCCCATGCGTGGCACCTTGGGTAAGCATCTTCTATTATAACATCGGGCCGACCAAAGACTCGTGATTACATTTGGGAGACGGAAACTGAAAGAAGCCCGTTGTATATATATATATATATATATATGTGTGTGTGTGTGTGTGTGTTATATTTATGTGTGTGTTCTTGTGTCTATGTTTGTCTCCCCACCATCGCTTGACAACCGATGTCGGTGTATTTACGTACCCGTAATATAGCGCTTCGGCAAAAGACACCGATAGAATAAGCACTAGGCTTACAAAGAAAAGTCATGGGGTCGATTTCTTCGATTAAAACCATTTAAGGCGGTGCTCCTGCATGGTATCAGTCAAATGACTAAAAGAATATATATATATATATATATATATATATATATATGACCGCGTGTGTATCGTTGGTGCTTTTTTTTCCTTCGTCTTCCCTTCCTTGGATATTTCCTTTTTATATGTCTCTGACGAAGAGCTCCGCTCGAAACGTTAAATCCTCCTTCTTTCCTTCATCTCCTGGGCGTCCAATAACACTATACATGTTCCACGTCCGCGCGTTGTTGTGTTTTCTTCTCTTTGTGTTTTCTTGTTTGAATTAACGGTATATATATATATATATATATATATATATATATATATATATATATATATATATATATATAATTTTTAAAGAGGACAAACAAATATTAAGGCAAGGGAAACATCTCAAGTTGTATACAATGCTACTATTGGAAAAAAATGAAAGTCTCACAGCTCTTTCTGAGATATTCCCGAGTATGAGATATTCTGTCATCAGAGACAAAAAGGGAAAAAATAGGGAAAATTAGAATGGTATATATTAATGAGATGACGAGATAGAGGAAGGGAGTAAAAGAATAAGGAGACGGAATGAAAATGGAAAAAGAAGCATAAAAGTTCATAGTTCAAATTTCCGAAGTTATAGAAACAAGAGCATGAGTCCTTAGGTGCAATCCTGCGTAGATCTATGTGGGTTAAAATCCTGATATAGTAGACATCCAGAGAAAAGGACTTAGGCTCATGGATCTACACAGGATTGCACCTAAGGACTCATGCTCTGGTTTCTATAACTTCGAAAAGTTGAAGTATGAACTTTTATACTTCTTTTTTTCCCTTTTTTTCTCCTTATCCTTTTCTCCTTTTCTCCTTTCCTCTATGTCATCTCATTAATATATACTATTCTCATTTTCCCTATTTTTCCCTATTTGTCTCTGATGACGGAATATCCCATACTCAGAGATATCCCAGAAACAAACGTTTCCATCAGACCAGAGTTACCTTTCCACACTTCTCTTTTTCAAATCCAGTTGACACTGGATATGAGGTACCCATTTTGTACACATCTTCCAATATCCAACGTCTTCTACAATGTATAATGTGTTGCTATCATTGCCCAGCTGTGTTGCAATCTCATGGATTGTGGCTAGTTTGTCCGAATTAATCGATTCGTTTACGTACAGACGATTTGTGTCACAGATTATGGACTTCCTACTGCTGGGGTGGTCTTCTCAATGCTGGCTTTCCTTTCTTTAAACATCGTCCATTTGTATTTATTGATCTTGTGAATGGCATCATCTCCGTAAATAACCTATGGAGTTCTGCAGGTGTCGGAAAGCTCGCAACCTTTCTTTGTCAAGATTTCAATGACAGCTCATTACCTCTGCTTGAAACCCATCATTTTTCCAGCACCGAAAAAAGGGTAAAAGAGTTATTCTATCAACATGTGCAATTTGAATGACCTATATCAGTAAATACCTACTTTTACACTACTTTCAGTAGAACCCTCATAATAAGCATTTCTCAAAATTCTTCCTTAGTAATTCTGTTATGTAGATTGATTAAGACTCTTATACTGTCACACAGTACTGTTATACGACGAAGGATAACGTAATTAGCCTATTTTATGCTTTATTATAAACCACACCTACCAATGACCATCTGCGACTTTGAAAATGCTAATTGACCGATATATTTCCTGTTCTGAATCTAAAAAAATAATTAGGAATTACATGGATATTGGCTTCCTTCGACAAAGCTAATATATTTTCGACTGATTATTGTTCAATAAAAAAAAAAAATTAGTTCACGGTCTGCGTTTCATAGGTGTTTCAAAAAGTTATTGTTATTTATACTGCTTTTCAATAAATATTTGAATATTTTTTTCCAAGAAAATAATTTAAAATCGTTTACAGATGTGAAGTATGCGCAACCTAAGACACACTTGGAGTCTTGTAGACACATGACATTACACAAGTAATTGTGTATGTCAGTATGCATGTACATGTATATGTACATATATTCATCTATACATATATATACATTCATGTATATATATATATATATAAAATACAAAATGGGACAAGAACGCTAAACATCCGGATAAATAGGTGATACAAAAAGGGACAACAAAACATCCAGATAGACGATACAAAGAAAACAAGGACGGGTCATTCGAAGTTTTCTATCTCCAGTC
This sequence comes from Octopus sinensis, assembly GCF_006345805.1. NCBI lineage: Eukaryota > Metazoa > Mollusca > Cephalopoda > Octopoda > Octopodidae > Octopus > Octopus sinensis. The sequence continues at coordinate 40,588,935 of NC_043011.1, forward strand.
AAGAACCAGATTATCCTCGCAATTTCTACTGATCCTTCAATAATTAACTCCAACGTCTGTCCCTTCCAGTTTATTGCTTCTATCTTAGTGGCCTGGAGGACTGCTATTTCTTTCTCATTGCCTATTAGAACAGTCGCTACCCAGGCCACTTCAATTTCAGATGGAATTCCTTTTACTCTCACCCTGGAAACCCTCCTTCCAAGGTACGTGGGTAGAAGCACCACACTTTCTATTTTCAATGGGGTCGCCGAAATTTGCTTTGCCTTGGTTACCTCTCTGAGGCGAACCTCCATCCTGCCATATCTGTTTCCCCTGGCAAGATATATGATATCCTGCCAGATAGGCCTTAGTGCCATTTCTACTTTTTCCATTGCCACCACTTCTACTTTCCTTTCCTCTATGGAACAGACTTTGAAAATGATAGTCCTCTCTTGCATTCTTTCCAAAATTCCTTGGGGCGGTGACAGCTTCACATTACCACCTTCTCTATGCAGCATCCCTCCGCAACTCTCCAAGTTCGCCAGGTCAATCTCCGCACTTTCCACCTCCGTGGCATCCGAGTATCTCTTCCCTCTGTCCATCTCCTCATCCATCCTCCTAATTGCTCTCAACAGCCCCTAAAATTTATTATAGCAAAAATGTATGAATTCATCTATATAAATGCATATGCATGTGTGTATGTGTGCGTATATATATATATATATATATAGAGAGAGAGAGAGAGAGAGAGAGAGAGACAGATAGATGGGAAGACACATACTTTGTATATTAGGAGAGTCATAATGAATAAACCACGGTTGCTGTTCCGCCTCTTTTTTTTACAAACAAGAAGACATTGTGCGGTGTTTTATGGAGTAACGCTGATATTTTTTTCTACAGACAACAAAATCACTTGATATACATTTAAATGCACGATTTCAGATATTAATTCTTGCAATACGTGTGTATATATGTGCATGTTTATGTATATATGTTTGTATAGGAGTGTCAGTGTGGTAAGTAGCATGCTTACCAACCACATGGTTCCTGGTTCAATCCCACTGCATGGCACCTTGCTATAGCCTCAGAGCGACCAAAGCCTTATAAGTGGATTTGGTAGACGGAAACTGAAAGAAGCTCGTCGTATATATATATAGGCATTATGTGTTTTGTTTGTGCGTCTGTGTTTGTCCCCCACCATCGCTTGACAACCGATGTTTGTGTATTTACGTCTCTGTAACTTAGCTCTTCAGCAAAAGAGACGATAGACTAAGTACTAGGCTAACAAAGAATAGGTCCTGAGGTCGATTTGTTCGACTAAAGGTGATGCTCCATCATGGAGGCAGTAAATGACTGAAACTGATAAATGAATACAAGAATAATACATTTATCATTTCAAGATTTGTATTTATCGACATTATTAAATAACACATTTTAAAAATATTAATCACTCTATTTCAAGGTTTATCTATGCAATGTATATTCATGTTATGGAATAAAGCAAACCCATCGTTTCTGTAAAGTCCTCTAATGATGCATTCCTTCCCACTTTTCAGAAAGCATAATCTGGCTAAATGTGAAATCACTTCTGTGAGTAAAATACTCAAATACATAGCGACAAATGTTTTCCTGTTGCATGAATGACAAGGTTTCGTTTCTTTTACATGGGATGAAGAAATCCTAATACAGCATCGAAACATGGTATTTAGGTTACTTTCTGTTTCTTTTTTATTGGGAAAAGTATTGTGAATATGGGTGTATTGTTTACATTTATTGTAATGTTGCGTTGATTGAACAAGCTACAGAAATAACTCATAGATGGATATAACAAAGCAACTAAATATTTAACTTGTTAGTATTGCCAATATACATACAACACATACATACATACATACATACATACATACAAACATACATACATACATACAGACAAAGACAGGTGGTGTAAACAACAAACAGATGTATTAGTATAACGCTCGGGAAGTGAAAAAGTCTGTACCGTTTCGAGCCTACGCTCGAGTGAGTAGTCTAATGCAGGTCTTGTATGAACAGGTATATGTTAAATAAAATAAGACAACAAAACCAAGGCTGTGTGGAATTTTCAGGACATTTATAAAGAGAAAGTTAGTCTTACAGCTATCCACTTAATACTACTAATACATTCTCAAATTTTCATTCACACCGCAAGACCCCTTTGAATAAACAGCACATGGAATCTACCTCTCAGCACTTTCCATTTGTAATGACAAAATATGAACTCCTATCGGAATTTACATTCCACGGACAAAAAGCATTTCTACCACTTCTACCACTTCACATTACTTGGATAATGGAACTGCAAATATAACATCTTTACATATTATTACTTTTATTTCTACATTCCACATCCATTCTCCTATTTCCCTATATACTCCTTATTTGCCCCATTCTTCAAAATAACTCCTCATATTGAACTCTAATATTCCCTCTATTTAACAATCTCACAATATCCCTGATGAATAGATACCTTAATATCCCAGAAACAGCTGTAAGACTACCTTCCTCTTTATAAATGTCCTGAGAATTCCACACAGCCTTGGCTTTGTTGTCTCATTTTATTTAATATATGTGTGTGTGTTTATGTGTGTATGCATG
>NC_043011.1:40596547-40616547 GCF_006345805.1 Octopus sinensis
TATATATACACATATATATATATATATATATATACATATATTATATATATATACATATATATATATATATATTATATATATATACATATATATATATATTATATACATATATATAATATATATATGCATATATATATGTATATATATGTATATTTACATATATATAAATATATGTATATATATGTATATATAGATAATATATATATATGTATATATAGATATATATATATATATAAATATATGTATTATATGTATATATAGATATATATAATAAATATATGTATATATTATGTATATATATGTATATATAGATATATATATATAAATATATGTATATATATGTATATATATGTATATATAGATATATATATATAATATATATATATATAGTATATATGTATATATAGATATATATATATAAATATATGTATATATATGTATATATATGTATATATAGATATAAATTGATCAAAATAAAAATAAAAATAAAAATAAAAATAAGAACATGAGGCGAAGGATTCAGCGGTACATATGTTTCGGGCCTTTATTAGACAGATTCATAACAAATCATAATGTATGTCTGTGGCCTTCTTCAGCCGCGCACAACAGCTTCCACAACATCACCAATAGGCCCGACTACTCATTCATCCAATTCGACATAGCCAGCTACTACGCCAGTATATCCCCCATCTTACTTAACAAATCCCTTATTTTTGCCCGCAACCTTTCACTCATAGACAGAGAAAAAATTGACATAATTCTATTAGCTAGAAAAACCATAATAGAATTCGACGGTAGACTCTGGACCAGATCCGATACCCCCGACAATTCGATGTGGCTATGGGCTCGAGCGATTCAGCTCAGGTGACTGACTTGGTCGGGGCCTACCTGCTCAAGAAGCTTTTCTCCGAGGTACCGGATCTTCAGGGGGGTCTATACAGAGACGACGCTCTCTTCATATACCCCACCAACAATAGGAGTAAACTAGAAAGAATTAGGAAAAAGATCAGGCTTTTTTTCAAATCCTTCAATCTTAAACTAGAATTTATGACCAATACTAAAATAGTTAACTTCTTAGATGTTACGTTAGATTTGAATAAGCACCTTCACTACCCGTATAGGAAACCAGAAGAAACTACCAAATACATCCATACCTTTTCCAACCATCCACCCTGTATAATTAGCACCACAGTCAAGCCATCTCAGACAGACTGACAAACTATCCTCTAATAGAGAAATTTTCAATAATCATGCTCAACACTACAACCAAGCTCTCTATAGTGCCGGATATAACCAGAGAATATCATATGTAGACCAACCGGGAGCGTCCGTCGACCATAAGACTCCCAATTATAATCGAACTCAGCACTCAACTCACACTACCGATAAGTCTAATTCAAACTCCAAACAACGTATAGGAAATAGGCGAACTAATAGAACAGCACACAATAGTAACCCTCCCGACGAGAACAATATAGATCCTATTAGGAGAATAGAAGGGATAATAGTAGATTACGCAAATACATATGGTTCAACATACCTTTCAACTTAGCAGTTAGGGGTAGGTTATGTAAAAGAATATTCTCTATAATTTCCAACAACTTCCCACCCACCCACAAATATAGAAGTATCTTCTCCAACAAAACTATTAGGATTTCCTACTCTACCCTGCCCAACATGAGCTGCCTCTTAGCTAAACACAACTATATTAATATTAGAACAGCTAGATCAAGAGCAAACCATAGCGACCAACAGAACCCCCCTCTCTAGACAGTAGGCATTATAACCAGACTGGCAACCATAATACCCAAGCAGTTAGTAATAACCCCCGCCAACACAACAGAGGAAATACTACACCATCAACAACCAGGAGGATACCAACGCCCCCACTCGTATTGCAACACCTCCGCTAGGATTAGCAGCACACGACCGAATAATGCAAAGCAATGCAACTGCAGATGTGCATCAGAGTGCCCGCTGCAGGGCGCATGCAGGGCGAAAAACGTAATATACTCATGTGAGGTGAGTACTCAATTTAACACACTCACCTATATTGGTTGCTCAACCTCCTGGAAATCCAGATACTACAACCACCGGTCCTCGCTGAGACATAGACATAAGGCTAACAGCACCTCCCTCTCTAAAAGAATTTGGGAATTAAAAGACAAATGCATAAGCTTCAAACTCAGATGGTCCATCATCGGATCAGCTGCACCTTATTTAAATAATAGAGCAGGATGCCAACTATGCTGTGTAGAACTCCTGAACATCTTGAAATTCAAAGACAAACACAATCTTATTAACAAAAGGTCAGAGTTCAAACCATCCTGTATACATAAACTTATTAATACTTTCAAATACTACAATGCTTAGGTCTTATACCAACTCCCCCATGCTATTTCCTCCCACCCGGTGCAACCTGTCGGCTCCAGCACATCCCGTTTTCCTATATGTGCGTGTGTATGTGTGTGTGTGTGTGTGTGTGCGTGTGTATGTGCACATACGTGTATGTGTGTGTACATATTCACATATATATATATATGTGGGCCACCTCCATCTCATGTTAAACTTTACAAAATTATATTTTTACCTTATTTTTTTTATTTTTATATTTTATTTTATTTTATTTTATTTTTATTTTTATTTTTATTTATATTTTTATTTTTATTTTTACTTTTATCCTACTTCCATTTATTTTTATTTTTAATTTTATTTTTACTTTTATTTTTACGTTTATTCTACTGCCATTTACTCTCATTTTCATTTTCATCCCTTACCTTAACTCTTATAACCCTTATAATTCTTATATTTCATTTCTAACTATTACATTGTATTTCTTATTTTATACTGTATTTTTTATTTCTAATCTTTACCCTTACCCTCATTCTTACCCCTAATTTATCGCTTTACACCTCTATATAGTTTATTTACTTACCTTGGATCCGCCTTTTGAGTATCCGAGCGTCCGCGTACGTGTGTATGCGCATACATACATATGCGCGCGCGTATATGTACATGCATACTTCGATATCTTATGACTATACCCATGGGCGCGTGTGTCTCTGTGTGTGTATGTGAATATATATATGTGCACGCACATACGGACACACAGCCGTGTGTGCGTGCGCGTATTAACATGAGTACGGGATTCTTTACATACGTTCTTATACACATCCTTTAATATCTTATACCTAGACCTAGAGACGTGGGCATATACGTGTACGTATGTAGTGAGGGGCGCGCGTATACACATGTGAGCGTGTACGCGCGTAATGTCGTCTATATATGCGGATATTCTGTTGTATGTATGTGTGTGTGCGCGCGTGCGTGTGGGTGCGTGTGTGTTTATGTACGTGTTTACACGCGAGTGCGTGTGTTTGCTTATAGACTGGAGACGTATATGTACGCGTGTATGTGGGTGTATGTACCCATGATGATATGTATGTACTGGAAGTCCATTTAATTCAAGGAACCAGATTAAACTCTCATCAGCTCTGATTTACGACGAAACCGTTAATTTACTGACAGTTCTACAACTAAGTTTTATCAATCTCCTGACCACCATGCTGGGTCCGCGACCTCTATACATCCCTTATCTTTACATTCTTTTACACTTTTATCATGTTTTTATCAGGCTTTTACTTTTTACTATTATTTCCATTTCTATTTTTACTTTACAACATTATGCCTTTACATTTATTATATTTCTTTATATTTCTTTATACCCCCTTTACATCTCCTTACAACTCTTTATATCTTATCCTCTACATTTTTATATTATTTATATTATTTTATACTTTTTATCCCTCGTCCCGAACTCTCGCCCCTCCATCTTCACCTCTATATACGTATTTTTATTTATTTACATACATCAACATCCAAGTTTCCTCATTCTACATTGAGAGAAGAAAGAGATGGACGATTCAATTCGATGCTGCTGCCGCATTATGTCGTACGGGAACGAGAAGATTTGCATCCCCAACCAAGAATTTCGGAAGTAACACATGTCCTTGTGGAAGCTGTTGTGCGCGGCTGAAGAAGGCCACAGACATACATATGATTGTTATGAATCTGTCTAATAAAGGCCCGAAACATATGTACCGCTGAATCCTTCGCCTCATGTTCTTATTTTTATTTTTATTTTGATCAATTTACTCCACCACCTACCACCACCAAACGGTATACACAGGTGCTTATATTATCAAGTACTCACCCCGAATTTCTATATATAGATATATATATAAATATATGTATATTATGTATATATATGTATATATAGATAGATATATATAAATATATGTATATATATGTATATATATGTATATATAGATAGATATATATAAATATTGTATATATATGTATATATATGTAATATAGATATATATAATAAAAATATATGCATATATATGTATGTATTTATATATATATATATATATATGTGTGTGTGTGTGTGTATATATGTATATATATATGTATATATGTATACACTTACGTTTCTGTGTGTACTCTTTTACTCTTTTACTCTTTTACTTGTTTCAGCCATCCGGCTGAGGCCATGCTGGGGCACCGCCCTTGTGTGTATACATATAAATAAATGAATGAATAAATAAATACAGATGTGTATACGATATGGAAATAATATGTATATTTATGGATATAGATCGGTATATGGAAATATATATATATATATATACGCATACATAGAGGATCACACTTAAGTAACAAGAAACATATACATATTGAATATTCTGAATCAATCGCCTTATAAAACATGCATTTTTATAAAACTAAGAAAAAATTACTGCCTCACTCTGTAGTTGCTTCGGTAATTTTTTGAAAAGTCTTTCCATAGTTTTTGTAATACACATGCACACTTTCTTTCAGAATACAATTGCAGGCCATTCAAACATATACTGTATATAAATGTGCTTGTATCTGCATGTTTGTATGTTTGTAGATGCTTCTGCATATATATATATATATATAAGCCTGTGCGCGCGACTCACTTTGCATGTGTTCCTATGTTTGACAAGGATATTTAATTGATGGAAATATCTTTGAGATGAACACAGCATGTTACTTCCTATCTTTGTGATTTTTACTAATAATATTAATAGATCACCATTTCCATTTGCAGTTTAGAGAAAAGCAGTTTTTAGATATGTATATGTTCATGAATATAATATATGCATAAAAATTGTCTAGAATAGAATGTTTTGTTTCAGAGTTCCAGAAAAAACTGTCATACTATTAACAAAAGTTTTTTTTTCAAGCTGATCTATCACTACGATCTACAGTAAATTATATATGCATCTTCAGTTGGTACCTTGTGTGTAACGCATTTTTTTGTCAGATGTCTGCACGCTGCGTTTATATAGAATATCAAAATGAATGCTACGGTATTGTAAAATCACAGCATAGTTGTTCTACATGAACACGCATAAAATACACGTGCGAATGTTTTAAACTTTCATTAACCAAGGCGAGTGAATCTATCATTCATAATGGTTTGTATAGCACGTACACACTTGTACGGATTTAGGTGCACGCACACGTAACATGATACAAACACAATTGCGCACACTCATGCTCTCTTTCACACACGCGTATATGTGTGTGTGTGTATTATGCATATATATATATATATATATATATATATATATATATATATATGCATTCATAATATATATATAACTAAATAAACATAAACGCACATAGAGATATAAGCATGCGCAAATGAAGACATACAATAGAAATACAAAATGGCTGACGGTTAGTAAGGAGAGACACAAATAAGAAAGAAGAAAACAAAGGACCACTGATGCGGTCACAGGAGTGTGACGAAAGAACTCTGGCCGAAATAAGATTAAGATTAATGTAAAAAATAAATAACACTGAAGCAAAATAACACCAAATATATAGTGCGTGTGTTTTTATTGGCTAAACTGGCAAAATGACCATTCCGAAATATAACAATATATATATATATATATATTATATATATATATATATATATATTATGCATATGACACTAGGGAGTCCTCCGAGGGAAGACCATATGGTTATTTCAGAGCTTCCTCTTTCCCAAAGTGGATCAAATCAAACTTCATTTAAAAGCATATTGTTTTTTTCTGTCCATTGGACAATAACAAACACATCTGACTAAAGGCATGTTCGGTTTCTCATGCCGTTTATGGAATATGCATATATATAATATATATATATATATATATATATAGGCGCCGGAGTAGCTGTGTGATAAGTAGCTTGCTTATCAACCACATGGTGTCGGGTTCAGTCTCACCGCGTAGCTCCTTGGGCAAGTGCCTTTTACTATAGCCTCGGGCCAACCAAAGACTTGTGAGTGGATTTGGTAGACGGAAACTGAAAGAAGCCTGTCTTATATATATATTTGTATGTTTGTGTTTGTCCCCAGCACCATCGCTTGACAACGGATGCTGGTGTGTTTACGTCCCCCATAACTTGGCGGTTCTGCAAAAGAATCCGATAAAATAAGTACTAGGTTTACAAAGAATAAGTCCTGGTGTCGATTTGCTCGACTAAAGGTGGTGTTCTAGCATGGCCGCAGTCAAATTGCTGAAACAAATAAAAGAAAAGAATTAAAGAATATATATACACTGAATGTCTATACCAACAATTAAACTTAAACTGATGTACATTTCTACCCGGTGTTCAGCCAATTAAACGACCTTCCATGAAACAGCCATAGTGAAAGTGTCATAGCTCAAGTAGACAACCTGTCAATGATTTCATGAAATTCAGACATAAGCAAAGCATTATAACAGCTAATTACTTTTGATACGCAATATCAGGTGTGCAGACGTGCGCGTGTGTGTGTGTGTGTGTGTGTGTGTGTGTGTGTGCGTGTGTGTGTGATAGACAGAAATACTTAAATATATTTGTAGATAAATACAAAAAGATCTTTATGAGTTTTATCAGTGTATTGCTGTGCGGATCAAACTATCGGGCGTTATCAATTACGCCGAAATTTACAATGCGCTTCGTCGCAGAGCTGTAATTTTCATATGATACCACCCCGCTGGTTAGATGGACAGGTAACCCTCTCCCTTGAACGGAGCGCCTGTCAGTTGCAGGGTTACCCATTTACAGCTGAATGGAGTGGAGCAACGTGAAATGAAGTGTTTTGCCCAAGAACTCAATGCAAAGCCCATTCCGGGAATCGAAACCACATTCTTACAATCGTGAGAGCAACACCCTAACCGCAGTGTGTAATAATAGTAGATAAATAAGAGAAACCGCGTTGATTTGTCGTGCATCGCTTTCCTTATCAATGTGAGGCAATATTCAATGACATTTTCTGTATGAAGTAAAACGGTAAATTATAAATCCATTTATGTTAAAAGAAATTCATTATTTAACCGGAGTCATTTTTAAATGTCATTTTCAATCATTACATCGAAATTTTGATCGAAATTTTCTTCTCAAATCCTTGATTAAACAGCCGAAGTTAAACGGTTAAAATCTTTTATCTAAGCAATTTATTTTCAAGACAGTTTGTAATAAAATTTACACAGGCAACAGTAGTTTCATTAAGTTTAATTCTCGTATATTGCGCTACAGCAATATTAAAAATAGTACAGCTGGTTAGATAGTTAAAGAACTAGCAACGTAAATATCGATTCTCTTTGAAAATAATATTAAAACAAGTGAGGAATTATTGGTGCCTTCAAATACATGCAGTTATCAAGACAAAGTAATGACACGATGAGTTGAAAACATGGCAACTAATGTACTTAACTGATGATCCTTCAAACTACATTAAAAAAGAATGTGTTCGGTTTTTTATCAAATAAGTTAATGAATCACATGACACATATTACGTTACAATTATGAATATTTTCTCGTTGATTTTTGTTCGTTATTCTACTGTTTATTTCTTTATTGCTTACAGGGGGCTAAACATAGAGGGACCAAACAAGAACAAAGGGTTGAAGTCGATTAGATAAATCCCAGTGCGTAACTGGTACTTATTTAATCGACCCCGAAAGGATGAAAGGCAAAGTCCACCTTAGCGGAATTTGAACTCAGAACATATAGACAGACGAAATAACTATTACTTTACTACCCACAAGGGGCTACACACAGAGGGGACAAACAAGGACAAACAAACGGATTAAGTCAATTATATCAACCCTAGTGCGTAACTGGTACTTATTTTATCGACCCCGAAAGGATGAAAGGCAAAGTCGACGTCGGCGGAATTTGAACTCAGAACGTAGCGGCAGACGAAATACCTATTTATTTATTACCCACAAGGGGCTAAACACAGAGAGGACAAACAAGGACAGACAAAGCTATTAAGTCAATTACATCGACCCCAGTGCATAACTGGTACTTATTTAATCGACACCGAAAGAATGAAAGCTGAAGTCGACATCGGCGGAATTTGAACTCAGAACGTAACGGCAGACGAAATACGGCTACGCATTTCGCCCGGCGTGCTAACGTTTCTGCCAGCTCGCCGCCTATTTGGGAAAATTTACTCACCATTAATCCCATGAAAAAAGGGGGATTGGAGACAATATACTAATATACATATGATTTTAGAAGCTTCGTAAATCGGATAATTGATCAATGGTAAAATAAAAAGCAAAATTCGGGTCTTTTACAACAGATGGTAGATGAGGTAAGATTAGGGTTCAGAATAACTTTATTGTTTATTGTAGAAAATATAAAGAGTGTTTCGAATTTTATTGCTTAATAATACACAAACAAGCTTTATGTGCATTATTTACATTATTTACATTTGACAGATATATGTCCTCATCTTGTTTGTTGTTTACACAACGTTTCGGAACCCAGGTTCGAAATTACCCCAAGATACCTGAGAAACGCTGGAGGGTATATCAGCCGAAAAGTTGTGTTAATAACAAACAAGTTGAGGACAATTATCAGTCAAATGAAAATAATGTAAATAACGTGCATAATTCCTCATCTCTTAAATATAGAACTGTATTAAGCTTTATGTGGTAATATGCTAAACATTAATGAAGCTATGTCAGTAAATAATGAAATTATAAATCCAGTTAGATCAAAAGCACTACAAAGAAGAAGCTCGAGCACATCGTAATGCTTTTACTTCTGAATTATGAAGGGAAGTGGTTAAGCAAAGGATCGATTCTTCTTAGGTTCAGACAGTTGTTACCAAGATTTTACGAATGAAAAGAAAATAATAATAAAAATGCTGTAATCTTTCTTGAAGGCAAGGAATGTTTTCAATGGTAAGCATTTTAAACGGATAAAGATAAATTAAATGGAAACTGTATTACATAGCAATAATAGAAACAACAACAGGTAAATTCTTTGAAATGGAATTCGCTTCGTGGAAAACTCAACTTTGCAAACATGACTTCACATCTTTTGAAATATGAAAGATGAAGATGATAAGATGAGTTTTAAACTTCAAACGCAAACCATAATGATTATAAAGAATTTTCCAAGTTTTTAAAGAAAATACTTTGAGGCAATTTCAAAAGAGATTTAATGACTCTAATAAGATTTGAAAGTACGTCTTATATTATTACTATTATATTATTATTATTACTATTATTATTATTATTATATTATTATATATTATTATTATATTATGATTATTATATTATTGTCATTATTATTATTATTATTATTTTATTATTATTATATTATTATTATTGGCATTATTTTATTATTATCATTATTATTATTGTGTCATTATTATTATTATTATTGTCATTATTTTATTATTTATTATTATTATTATATTATTATTATTATTGTCATTATTATTATTATTATTATATTATTATTATTGTCATTATTACTATTATTATTATTATTATTATTATTATTATTATTATTATTACTATTATTATTATTATTACTATAATTATTATTATTATTGTAATTATTATTATTATTATTATTTTTGTCATTATTATTATTATTATTATTATTATATTATATTATTATTATTATTATTATTGGCTTATTATTATTATTATCATTATTATTATTTTTGTCATTATTATTATTATTATTGTCATTATTATTATTATTATTATTATTATATTATTATTATTATTGTCATTATTATTATTATTTATTATTATTATATTATTATTTATTATTATTGTCATTATTACTATTATTATTATTATTGTTGTCATTATTACTATTATTATTATTATTATTATTATTCTATGTTTGACTTTTGCTTTATATTTGTACAAGTTGGCTCCAAGTCTCACCCAGAGACCTCAAGAGACAACAGGGTTGGAAGTTCATGTTGTTGTTATGCCTAGTGTGCCATATATTTGGGGGGTGGGGATGTTGTACTAATGAATGTCTAAAGAAAAAAAAGTTTTTTTTTTTTGGTTTTTTTTTTAAACCGAAAATTATGTTTGTTTTAAACCTTGAGATTACATAGAGAGTATTTTGCGTAGGATATGAGCAGTTCCCATGAGCACTATCTTTTGAACTTCTGCCATTTTGGGGTTTCCTGGTATCTGAGTTAGGTAGCTATCACCCCCTTTGCTATCATTCCCAGGGCACCTATGACAACAGGTATTGTTTTAGTCTTCAGCTTCCACATTTTGCTGATTTCTATTTCAAGATCTTTATATTTGCTCAGTTTTTGGTAGGTCTTGACAGATACGTTTATATCGATTGGGACAGTCATATCAATGAGGAGGCATGTTCTTTGTTTGAAGTCTTTCAATATGATGTCTGGCCTATTTGCATCTATCTTCCTGTCAGTTTGAATGGTGAAGTTCCAGAGGAGTGAGATGTGGTCATTTTCAAGCACTGGGGGTGGTTTGTGTTCCCACCAGTTTTTTTCATGGGGCAAATCCAGGTTTTTACAGATTACCCAGTGAATATATTGTGCAGCTCTATCGTGCCTGTTGAGATACTCTGTAGGCGCTAGAAGACTGCACTTGGAGACCACATGGTCAATGGTTTCATTTTGTTGCTTGCATACACGACACGTTGGACTGCTTCTGATCTTTAATATGTTGGCCTGGTAGTTTCTTGTTGGTAGGCATTGATCTTGAGCTGCTATGATAAACCCCTCTGTTTCAGATTTTAAGCCAGAGGCCATTAGCCATTGATGGGTCAGGGCTTTGTCGATATCTGCATTATTCGCTCTCTTTGGGTATTTGCCATAGAGAGGTTTTTCTTGCCATTTGTTATTCAGAATATCTAAGGCCGCAGTTTTGGCACGGGTTTTCATGCGCCTAGCTTTTTCTGTGCTTGTTTCTTGTATCTATCTCTAATTCCGAATTGGTTGTATTCGGAATTCACTTAGATATTCCTTTGCCTGTTTTGTGACTGAGTATGATGCTTTCTTGTTTTCATGTTTTGAGACAAGTTTTAACATCCAGTCCTCAGAGTTTTTCAGGTAGGTGTCTAGGCCAATTGTAGCAATCTTCATTGTTATTGCCAGTTGCAAAAGACCACGGCCTCCCTCTTTCCTTGGCAGATAGAGTCGTTCTGTATCTGCCTTAGGGTGGTGCATTCTATGCATTGTCAACAGTTTCCTTATTTTTCTGTCGAGCTGACATATTTCAGTAATTGACCAGTTAACAATATTGAAACTAAGTCACGACTGGTATAGCTAATGCATTGATTGCTTCGATCCTGTTTCTTGCATTCAGCTCTGTCTTGAGTATTGCTCTCACTCTTCGATAGCATTCTCTCCTGATCCTTTCCTTCATCTCTGAATGCCTTATTCCGTCCCTTCAATTACCCCTAGGTACTTGTAGCTCTCCGCTGGGTCTAGTTCTTTTATGACATTCTGTTGGTCAAGGTTAACGTTAGATGTTTCTGTCATTTTTCCTTTGATAAAGGTAGCCTTTGCACATTTATCGAGGCCGAATTGCATTCTGATGTCGTCACTGAATTGTTTGACTATCGCTAGTAAGCCCTTGAGTTGTTGATCATTTTTTGCAAAAAGCTTTAATCATCCATGTAAACGAGATGATTTATATTTTTATCAAACATTTTATACCCGTACTGCGCGTCATTGAGCAGCTTTGAGAGAGGTATTAAGGATAAACAAAAGAGGAGTGGTGACAGTGAGTCACCCTGGAAAATGCCACACGAAATTTTTACATCACCAGCATTTAGGGATTCACTGTCACTGTTCAGAGTTAGTGTGGTTCTCCATGATCTCATACTTACAGTCAAAAAGTTTCGCAGAGTTGGTGCTATCTTATACATTTCCAGGCATTTCCTAATCCAGCTATGTGGTAGGCTATCAAAAGCCTTTTTATAGTCTATCCAGGCTATTGATAAGTTTTTGTGTCGTTTGTGACAATCTTCTAAGATCATCTTATTGATGAGTAGTTGGTCTTTACAGTCGTAGGATCCACGTTTACATCCTTTCTGTTCATTAGGGAATATGCTGCATTCTGTTAAAAAACTATAGGTATATTCCGTCAGGACAGATGTTAGTGTTTTGTACATGGTTGTTAAGCAGGTTATGGGTCTATAGTTTTTTGGTTCATTTGTTTCTTCACTTTTTGGAAGCAGGAATGTTAACCCATTAACTAGCCAAGGAGGCATCCTACTAGGGTGTTGCAAAACATCATTGTACAGTTCTGTTAGCAGTTCATGGCTCTCTGGGAAGGCATTCAGCCAGAAGTTAGGAATTTTATCCTTTCCTGGAGACTTCCATTTGCTTGACCTCCTTAGAGCAGATCTTATATTTCTACCTTGACACCCTCCCACTTTTGCTCTTCTAAGGGGTCCAGTTCTGTAGATATTCTGTCAATCCAGGGGGCCTTTTCGTTGTGTGTTTTTTCTTCTGCCCAGATTTTATTCCAAAATCTCTGCACTTCTTCTTTTGATGGTACAGACCCTGCAGTAAACGCTGTTTTTCCTATCTTCCTGTAAAAATTCTTGGTGTTATTTTTGAACATGTGTTGTCCTTGAAAAATCTAACACGCTTTTCATACCTCGCTATGCGGGCAGCTTTGGCAGATACCTTTTGTTTGATGGTTTCTATGGTGGCATCAATATCAAGTATAGTTTTCATATTGTATTTTTTCAGTAATTTTTGGGTTTTTGTAGGTTTGGTAGTCTTGTGAGCCTTAAGGTTTTTCAAATATTCAATGTCAGATCTAAATATTTTAATTTGTTGTTGCAGACGCTCTTGCCAAGAAGGCTTTTTGTGGGACTGTTGCCGTTTTCTAATCTTTACACCACATAAGATCGTTGAGATTTTCGCGGATGCATAGTATAGGTGGTTGAGGTTTGTGATATCAACATCATTAACTGAAATTATATCCTTAAGTGCAAGCCGGATTTTACCAATTATTTTCATGTTTTGGTTAGAGTTGCGGATTTTAGGAAGTGTATCACGCTCATCCATGCTGGTTTCTTAATTTTCAGCCATTCAATCATGATTTGATTTTTTAGCTCATGTAGTACTGTTGGGTCAATATTTGTGTGACTTTCTTTATCTATTTGATGCTCATCTGTCTTAGTGTTTATGATTGGTTCAGGGCGTATTTCACTTTGCCTATCACTTATACTAACTCTTTCAATCCTCTCTTCGTTTTTATCCGCCCTGGGCTGGTCTATAATCATTTCTCTGTATTATCTTCTCTAGCTGCAGCTTCGTTCATTTTATCCGATATTGCTTGATCAATCTCTACTTCAGTCAGTAATTTCTTTTTTATAATGTTTCTTCTAACATTGGCAAGCTTGTTACTGTCTATGTAGGGTCTTACTTCAGGGTGTTTCTGTCTCCAGTTTAAGTATGCTTGTACAGTGCTAGACTTATCTGTGGGGAAATATATGGCATGGTAGAAGGCCTCAAGAACTTCTTTATTATCTTTATTATCTTATTATTATTATTATTATTATTATTATTATTATTATTATTATTATTATTATTATTATTATTATTATGTTTTGGCTTTTCAGTTTGATGCAAATAATGTAGAAAAGATGTAGAAAGAACATAGAAAGCTGTTAAATTATTTAAATTCTGGTGGTTTACAAATGTAGTTTATTGATTTGTGTGTAAAACGACGTTGTTCTAAAATCCATACAAAGATTCTAAGACGTCGAGATTAAGCTGAGATAAATATCCCCAATAGAAGGATGTTTATCACCGAATGTCATCATTTGTTTCCGAAATGTGTATTCGTTTGAAAATGTCTTTTTCTTCGCACGAATACTGTTAAATATAAATACCACATAACAATGCCTGGCAACCTCGTCGATGACTGCCTACCACTAGTTATTAATACTCTCGTACTTGACTACGCTAAAAATACCAAGAGATGCACATTGTCAAGTTTCACATTGATTTGAATGATAAAATTATTTCTGTTTTCTAAAGACGATATTTTTACATTATTCCCGGTTATTCATATGAAAATGTGTTAGTGTGTGCCTGCGCATTAATTAAAGTTGCACGAAACAGCGTTGATCACAACATACATAAATGCATTATTAACAGTTCTGAGTACACTCGGTCATGGTGAGACCTGTTGTGAAAGGCAGATTTGAAATTCGTAGCTGATGACACGTTACAACGCAGAAATATATGTATCCTACGATCTAATGATGCCATTTACAGCCCAATGTGTTTTTATACACATTGTCTAGGAGGAAAATTTTCTCCTGAGATCATTTCTGCGACGAAAGATTTTCCCACGTCCAAATGTATTTGAACGTGTTAAATATATAACTTCACGAGAATATACATTTATATATTGTTGTAATATATGTTATTGTCAGCACAGTAATATTCTTGTCGACACTATTATGTTGTGGCGGTAATTCTGCGTCTAATTATCTTTCGCTCGTTTATCTTGCTACCGCTGATAGCTCCACAAGGCAATGACTTTGGAACGCATACCTTGACGGTAACTCCAACTCATATATATCACGTAACTGACACGGACTCTAACTGAGAAACTCGTACAGTGACTCTTCTACTACTGACATTATTTTATTATTGACATAAAGGCCTTACACAAAGGGGACAGGACATGGTGGGGACGAAAAAAAACGGATGAAATGAATGAAATTTTACAAGGAAAAATGAAATGAAGTCTCTCGGTCCCACCTCCGAGCGACTTCATTGAACTGTAGCAGCACCATATGCATTGCCCTTTGTAATAACCAATTTAGTGTATCATTTAAACACAGCTATTTACAGAATAGTTAATCCGTCTCTTTTCCAAATGCGAATATATTTTATATTATTTTTTTTAAATGTCCACATACCTTTTTATCGGCATTGTGCTGGTGTCTATTTTTTTAGACCACCATTCACAGTCACAATTTTCTATATACCTGTGTACTTTCTCCAGGTTCTCCAGGTTCGTCATCGCACAATAATCGTTCTCGGGCAAACCCCTTACACCTGCTATATCCACCTTGACTGTTCTATCCCACGAATTTACTTCTTTATCCTGCTCTTCAATCTGTCCATTGTACGTTAAAACGAATTTTCATTACAGGCGGGGCGCGTAGTTTTCAGGCTCCTGTGTGTTTGCCATAGTTTTTTTGTCAGACATGGCATAGAGAGGGTTGGTGTATGTAGGGAGTGGTTGGGCTAGAGTGGGTGTAGGTGAGGGCCAGGTGGATGTGGGTTTGGGGTCATTTACCTTGTGTGTCTTTTTTCTCCTCTTCCTGCACTTTTTCTCCACCATTTCCCAACTGGTGTTTAATTCTGCCTACTTCTCGACACTGGTGCCTGTCTTCTTTGGTTTCACCTCATTTATTTTTCCTTCCACAAGCAGTGTAACACCAACCACTTTTACCTCCTGTCTCCCTTTGTTCTTTTCTAGTGGTGGAGGACACTCCGCTCTAATGTGGCCTTTCAGACCACATTTATAACATCGCGGAATTCTCCCTCCGATCTGGTCAACTCTCCCACTGTGATGCTTTCGACCATTTTTCTAAGTCCTCCTCCGCGACCTGTACCGCCATTTCAAGAGCTTGTCCCTTCCAATGCATGTGGGGCGTTCTGGTGACCTACAGGACCAGCACCGTCTCTTCCATTCCCAGTAGTATGGCAGTGACCAGCCAGGCCACATTCAATTCTGGCGGTATGTCTTCCACCCGAACCCTGAAAGTACACCTCCCAAGGTACATGGGTAGAAGTACCACATCATGTCTTCAGTGATGTGGCCGAGTACAGTCTGGCAGTTGCCATCTCCTTAAACTGCACCTCTACTGCGCCACACGTTCGACCCCCGCCAAGGCATGCCATCTCCTGCCAGACCTACCTCAGTGCCCCTTTCACCTGTGCCTCCGACACCACTTCAATTATCCCCGCTGTTGTGACCCAAATTCTGTACACAATTGCTCCCTCCTCCTTGTCCTTCAGTACTTATTTGGAGGGGACAACCTCACCTCGCTCCCCTCCCTTCAAGCACTTGCCTGAACTCACTCAACCCCTCCAGGTTCTCCCCCTCAATCCCCTCTCCAGCCGCTGCTGCACAATTCCTCCTCACCACCTTCCCGTCCATCCCGCTTAAGCACTCAAGCAACTCCTCCTCAGACGAACCACACTCTAGGGAAGAACACCTCAACCTTCCCGCAACCTCTCGCGCGACGAGAGTCAATTAGATCGCCCCCTGTACGCAACTGGTACTCAATTTATCGACCTCGTAAGGATGAAAGACAAAGTCGACCTCGGCAGAATTTGAACTCAGAACATGAAGACAGACGAAATAAAGAGAGGGGAATATGTTGAATAAAATCATAATTAACTGATCCTTCTGTATTTTCTTTTACCCAAAGCCAGGAACTTTTCAGCACCACTTCGTATATTATATATATATATATATATATGTGTGTGTGTGTGTGTGTGTGTGTGTGAGAGAAAGAGAGTAAAGGTATTTTCTTTTGTAGAATCCTATCAATGAAGCCAAAAAACAAATACCATAGAGAAATTGTACGCAATATATTATGTAGATTAAATAAATTGAAAGCAATCCAAGGCAAGTATATCAAAATACATGTTATACACACAGGAAACGAACGTATATACTTGAAAGATAAGCATAAGCTTCTTCAATCGAGAAACAATTTAAAGGTGTATGAATTGAACTAAGTTGTATACATTCGCGAAGCAGTGAACATTCGATGTGACAAGTGAATATTAATCTGAGTCATATTGCACCAAAGTGCATCAAAAAATTTTGCTTTCCTACGCTTGCAGCAATAAATTATAAATATTTCTCAAACTACGATGATTAAAATATCTTTCTCCGTCATACATCTCCATAGACTTGCGTAATGTTATTTTCATTAACGTTTTCTGTATAGACATACATATGAAGGTACATACGTTACGTTTGTGTGTATTTATGGATATATTTTTAAGAGACTTTTTAAATCTACTCTGCACCTAATCAGAATAACATACTCTGCTTAATGTACTGGGTCTATATAACGTTTTTTGTTTTTATGTCAAGATATATATAAAAACGATTTGAAATGAAACTGAAGGATTACTTTATATTTTTAGTAGATTACAAGTTTAGAAATTTATTAAACTTTTACAAAGCAAAGGTTGTCAGTGGATATGAAGTTACGGCTCCCCCGCTCTTTTTGTCATCTGTATATCTATCCATATACACACATATATTCATAAACATAAACACTCACTCACACATCCGTGCATGTACATACGTCTACGTATACATTCGTATATACATGTAAGTAAAAAGCATATATTCATACATATCCAAACATACAGGTACGTATATACACAAATATATCTACATACTTGCACACACACACACACATATATATATAGTTACATATATATATAAACATATACAAATATACCTATACACACTTACATATACACTAATGTTCACACACAAACAGACAAATGTATACACGCATAAATACTTAAAGATGTACTCACATGAACATATACGAGAGATTTTCCTTGGCAGCTCAACAAATTCTAAATGATTTACTATGCAAAAAAAAAAAAAAAATTACCATGACAAAACAAATTTTCAATTAACGGAAAACATTTGATAAAAGCAAAAATTGAAAAACATCATCTCACTCACCTTTGATACACATTTGTACTTAAGAACTCGCTTGAAAATGTTGAATTATGCGTAGTCCAGTATTTATTTGCAGAACAGAAGGAAAGATTTTAAAAGTCTCTTCCTTTAAAAGATGCATGCAAAGCTTGAACGAACGTCTAAGTGGTTTAACAAATTACCAATACACTACACTGAATAGACATTTTAAATTTCGATATACAAGAATAATTTGTGCTTAAACTGAAGTGAATATAGTTTCATGTACTTTTTCTGTAAATTGGACTGAGGCTATACTGAGTCACTGTCTGCAATTGTTTTATGCAGGCAAATCGCCCCGAGTACTTACTTCCCTCTGATACTTCCTTATAGATACCTGTTTAGTGTGAATCGTTAGGTTGCCTTTTGATATTATGGGACACGGCGAACTGGCAGAATAGTTAGCACGTCAGTCAAAATGCTTAGCAACAGTTCGTTCGTTTTTATGCTCTGGGTTCAAATTCCACCGAAGTCGATTTTGCCTCTCATCCTTTCGGAGATCAATAAAATAGGTACCGCTTGAACACTAGGGCCGATGTAATCGACCTGCCTAATTTCCCCAAATTACTGGCCTTGTACCAAAATTTGAAATCAATATTACGTGGCATAACACTGCTAAGCATAAATTAAGGAGCGACATGGACACAGAGACACTCACATACGCATGTATGCGTGTGTTCTGTTACACATGTACCTGGAGGCCATGGTTCCGGGTTCGGTCACGCTGTGTGGAACTTTGGGCCGACCGGAGCCTTGTGGGTGGATTTGGTGGGCAGAGGCTGAAGAAGGCTCGTCGTATGTATATATATATATATATATATATATATATATGTGAAATAGAAAGATGAATAATCTTGTAGTAGATTAATCAAAAGTTTAACCGAAACCTTAGTAGCAAAAATCACAGCAGTGAACAGCACGGTTGGAGGTACAACCATCTGGCGTTGCAACCGTGCGTTGGTGCGGATAATTGAAATTAAAACATTATTGGTGAATTGAAGAAATGGAGCTGAACGCAGATTGAACAGAAATCGTTTTATTTCATTCTACACGTGTTTCGAAAGGCACAAATTACCAAAATCCGATTATTCAATCGGATTTTGGTAATTTGTGCCTTTCGAAACACGTGTAGAATGAAATAAAACGATTTCTGTTCAATCTGCGTTCAGCTCCATTTCTTCAATTCACCAATTATATATATATATATATATATGTATGTATGTATGTATGTATGTATGTATGTATGTATGTATGTATGTATGCATGCATATATACATACATATATGTACGTACATGCATATATATGTATATATATGCATATTTGGGTACAGGACGTTACAAAATATAAACAACATGAAACACCAAGAGAAACTTGGGTATGCGAACAACCAGGGAAACACATGGAAAACAATACAAGTAACATAAAGAACGACCCATCGTCAGTTGTCGCCTGTCCATCTACTCCTCATTTCGAGCAATTAGCGAGAGCATGAGGCTTCGAAAGGCAGGATCAAAGCTGGTAACAAAAACAGGACAGTGGAAACGTTCAACAAACGAAACGAAAACAAACGTGGAGGGTCGTTAGGCCAGACGTTGTTCGCATACCCAAATTTGTTTTCGCATTTCGTGTTGTTTTCTTATTTCATATTGTTTACCTTTTGTGATGTCCTGTACACATATAGGCATATATATATATATATATAATATATATATGTATATATATATATATATATATATATGTATGTGTGTGTGTGTGTGTGTGTATGCATATATATATATAATTTATATTGTATATAGGCGTGTGTGTGTCTGTGCATTTGGACCAGTCTAAAGCTTTTGATAGGATTGACATCGATACCTGGCGACTGTGCTTGAGCGGTTCGGCCTAGGCCTTGGTTTCCGCAGGTG
>NC_043011.1:40621547-40644047 GCF_006345805.1 Octopus sinensis
AAAATAATTCAAATGAATCCTTCAAATAACTATATATATATATATATATATATATATATATATATATATATACATAATGAAAATATCGGTGCTTCGTTGTACCATTTATTTACTTTTATGTATATATATATATATATATATATATATATATATATATATATATATATATATATCAACAATCAAGGAACGGCCATAATAGGCCATTCACCACTAGAAATAACAGCCAAAGCTTCAACCGCAAATAAAAGTCAATTCCGTAAACAGAGAAAATTTAAAAAAATTTACCCTGTAATTTCTTATACGATGCACCGTTTCGTCTGCTGTTTAATGGTAAACAGCAGACGAAACGGTGCATCGTATAAGAAATTACAGGGTAAATGTTTTTTAAATTTTCTCCTGTTTACGGAATTGACTTTTATTTGCGGTTGAAGCTTTGGCTGTTATTTCTAGTGGGTGAATGGCCTATTATGGCCGTTCCTTGATTGTTGATGTTGAACTTAAAAATGGTCTATGACTATTTAATTTTTTCCCACTAGGCCGCTGGTGGCAAAAAAATTATGAGGGCTGTCTGACATTTCCAACGTTTATGGCGTTTCTTTCACGCGAAAACCTTCAAAGTTTGGAGCTTCGCTCAGCATACCTTAAGATGTATCAATATTGTCAGACGCAATAAGGCGGCGAGCTGGCAGAAATGTTAGCACGCCGGGCGAAATGCTTAGTGGTAGTTCGTCTGCGGTTACGTTCTGAGTTCAAATTCCTCCGAGGTCGACTTTGTCTTTCATCCTTTCGGGGTCGATAAATAAAGTACCAGTTACACACTGGGGTCGATATAATCGACTTAATCCGTTTTTCTGTCCTTGTTTGTCCTCTCTGTGTTTAGCCCCTTGTGGGTAGTAAAGAAATAGGTATTTCGTCTGTCTTTATGTTCTGAGTTCAAATTCCGCCGAGGTCGACTTTCCTATTCATCCTTTCGGGGTCGATTAAATAAGTACCAGTTACGCACTGGGATCGATATAATCGACTTAATCCGTTTGCCTGTCCTTGTTTGTCCTCTCTGTGTTTAGCCCCTTGTGGGTAGTAAAGAAATAGGTATTTCGTCTGTCTTTATGTTCTGAATTCAAATTCTGCCGAGGTCGACTTTGCCTTTCATCCTTTCGAAGTCGATTAAATAAGTACCAGTTACACACTGGGATCTATATAATCGACTTAATCCGTTTGTCTGTCCTTGTTTGTCCTCTCTGTGTTTAGCCTCTTGTGGGTAGTAAAGAAATAGGTATTTCGTCTGTTTTTACGTTCTGAGTTCAAATTCTGCTAAGGTGGACTTTGACTTTCATCCTTATTGGGTCGATAAATTAAGTATCAGTTGCGTACTGGTGTCGATCTAATCAACTCGCTCCCTTCCCCAAAATTTCGAGCCTTGTGCCTAGAGTAGAAAAGAATATTATATATATATATACATACATACATATCAAAAACATATGTGTATATATATATATATATACATATCAAAAATATATATATATATATACATCACAAACACACACACACACACACACACACATATATATATATATATATGCGTGTGTGTATACACACACATGTATAAATCATATAACCTCCATTTAATTATAAATATGCAACACTATGCTCACTGGTAATCGTTGTACAGCTTTAAATTACTTCGGAATTACTAACTAATTACTATATCTAAACGAGGAATAGTTTTACACGAATCTTCATCGAAATATTTTAATTCCCACTAAACAGATTTCAAGTGTTCACAAACTCGCTATAAACACAACAAACATTAACTTCTGTAATTCTTTTCATCATCTGTTCTTACGTGCATAGATTTTGTTGCTTTTGGGTTTACCGAACAACGATGTAAAACCGCCATTTTGATTGTTCCGTTTATCTGTTTCATTTCCTTTTAATGTAACTTTATATGCGCGCGCGCATATGTGTGTGTGTGTGTGTGTGTGTGTGTGCGTGCGAGCGTGTGTGTGCTGAACACTTGTGTGTATGCGTTCGTTATTTGTATGTATATATCTATGCATGTGTTCGCTTTGTATATGTGTCAATCTAAGCGTGCGTACGTACGTGGGTGCATGTTTGTGTTCGATGATTTCCTTTCCGTGTACGTTTGTTTGTGTATGTGCAGGTGTATATGTGCTTGGGTGCGCGCGTGTGTGTGTGTATTGGACATTGGTGGGTGTTTACGTTTGGTTGTGTACGCAAGCATACACCTGTCTTTGTTTAGAACGTGTATACAAGGTACTACACACAGGTATGTGTATCTCATGCATTTATGTGTACGGTTGTGTACGTATGCGTGATGTGACTGTTTCATGCATCAGTGTGTGCATGCACGCGATCGTGTGTGTTTGTGTATGTATATATGTATATATAGATATACATATACGAGCAAAACGCCCCCCGTCCAATGGACGGTGCTGAGATGTCAAACATTTAAACTTGCGCGTACAAATGCACGTTCCCACGGCTTTATCGATCGCATTCTCACCTGGAATCGACTATTGTAAATTTTTTCAAGACTTATACACGCCCTGATACCATCGGTATCTACATATCAAATTTGAGCACAATTGGATGGAGGATGCCCGAGATCCTAGAAGACACACACACAGACAGACAGAACGTATTTTATATATATATATATATATATGTAATTTAGGGTATCTAAGAGGTATCCACGCTGGAAAGTGCAGCCAAAACCTGACTCTAAAACCACATTAAATGTTTATACACTTCTCTCCTGGTGCTGTATGAACAGTTAATGTGGTTTTAGAGTCCAGTTTTGGCTGCTATTTCCAGCGTGGAGGTATCTCTTAGAAATACGGAATTATAATTTTAATAATAATTATAACCTTTGAATGTTTTTATTCCCATGCTGGCCACTTGATAAGATCGATATTTAAATTAACGGTCTTATCCATATTTATGTAAATTTATATATATACATATAGGGTATTTCTCTCTCTCTCTATATATATATATAATATTAATTAGAGACAAAACCACTATTATGCAAATCAAACAAAGAAAGACTTAATCCAATACATAAAAAAATTTATATAAATTAAATATAATTAAGATTAATTAAGATATCCACTACGATCGTTTCTTGTCACTTCAATGGACATTCATCAGGTGGTTTCAAGGCCTAAAATATAATCAATATTTTTACGATATAAATTTGAAATGACTAATATATATAAAATATAAAATTATCAATGAAAATATATATAATAATCAAGAAGTAAAATAACCTCTATAAACGATTGTATATAATGAAACCTAGTATTTAAATTCTCATATTTAAAGATGAAATAGCTAATTTCAAAAAACAAAAAACAAAAAATAAAAAATATATATATACACACTTGCTCATGCACATATATCCATGTATGTATATAAACATATCTAAATACATACACAAACTCACACACACATATATATATATCTATACATACACATAAATATATAGACAAAGATAAATTTATAATGTAGCCGTATACTTTTACACATTACTTATTCATACTCCCCCACACACACATACAATCTCTCATTCATAAACAAATTCTCTCAGCATGATAATAACACAGAGGTAATATAACATCTAGTAGCCGCAGATACTCAACCACAAACTTATAGAAATATTTCATTCTTAGTAAAATATTAAATACTATATACTATATATGTAATAACCATATATAAATACGTAAACAAACACACACACATATATATTCTATATACTAAATGCATTTAATAAACATATATAAATACGTAAACAAACGCACACACACGTATATATTTATACATACAAAAATACATAAAGACAATATTTCTACACATAAGATGCACCAAGTGTAAGCTATGGACACATAAGAGATGCAGCAATGTCAAAGGAAGGCTAACTAGGAAGATGGTTTTTGTATGTGGCAGATGCTCAGGAACAATAAACACTGAAAATGCTCTGAGACCAACTTCCGTCACTTTCCAGGGAGAAAAACTAGAAATAGTTGATAGTTTCCGTTACCTAGGTGACCAAGTCAGCAGCGGGGGTGGGTGTGCTGAAAGTGTAACTGCTAGAGTAAGAATAGCTTGGGCAAAGTTCAGAGAGCTCTTACCTCTGCTGGTGACAAAAGGCCTCTCGCACAGAGTGAAAGGCAGACTGTATGATGCGTGTGTACGAACAGCCATGCTACATGGCAGTGAAACATGGGCCGTGACTGCTGAGGATATGCGTAAGCTCGCTAGAAATGAAGCCAGTATGCTCCGATGGATGTGTAATGCCGGTACTCACACTCGGCAGAGTGTAAGTACCTTGAGAGAAAAGCTGGACCTAAGAAGCATCAGTTGTGGTGTGCAAGAGAGACGTTTGCGCTGGTATGGTCATGTGGCGAGAATGGATGAAGATAGTTGTGTGAAAAAGTGCCACACCCTAGCGGTTGAGGGAACCTGTGGAAGAGGCAGACCCAGGAAAACCTGGGACGAGGTGTGAAGCACGACCTTCGAACTTTAGGTCTCACTGAGGAAATGACTAGAGACCGAGACCTCTGGAAGTGTGCTGTGCGCGAGAAGACCCGGCAGGACAAGTGAGTCCACAACCCGTGGCCTTCTACATGGGATGGAGCCAGCCTACGTATGCATACCTTCCCTTCTTGGGACACAAAACTCTACTTGTGAAGACGTGTTGAGGCAAGTGAGGATCAGAATCGAAATCGATCAATGGAAATTGCGGATGTGCTACCAGTGCCGGTGGCATGTCGAAACTCTGCTTGTGAAGACCCATTGAGGCAAGTGAGGATCAGAATCGAAATCGATCAATGGAAATCGATCAATGGAAATTGCAGATGTGTTACCAGTGCCGGTGGCATGTAAGAGAACTTTCCGTTTCGCGACCGTTGCCAGCACCGCCCCGTTTCGTGTCCGTTGCCAGCCTCGCCTGGCCCTCGTGCCGTTGGCACATAAAAAGCACCATCCGTTCGTGGCCGTTTGCCAGCTCTGTCTGGCACCAGTGCGGGTGGCACGTAAAAAGCACCCACTACACTCACGGAGTGGTTGGTGTTAGGAAGGGCATCCAGCCGTAGAAACACTGCCAGATTTGACTGGGCCTGATGAAGCCTTCTGGCTTCACAGACCCCAGTAGAACCGTCCAACCCATGCTAGCATGGAAAACGGACGCTAAATGATGATGATGATGATGATGATTAATAATGCATAGTCACACACACACACATACAATCAATCATTCATACATAACCGTATTCACACTGCAAAATTCTAACACAGAGGAGGAACTGGATGTTATATTTCCTCTGTGTTATTATCATGCTGAGAGAATTTGTTTATGAATGAGAGATTGTATGTGTGTGTGGGGGAGTATGAATATGTAATGTGTAGAAGTATACGGCTACATTATAAATTTATCTTTGTCTATATGTTTATGTATATGTATATATATATATATATATATGTGTGTGAGTTTGTGTATGTATTTAGATATGTTTATATACATACATGGATATATGTGCATGAGCAAGTGTGTATATATATATTTTTTATTTTTTGTTTTTTGTTTTTTGAAATTAGCTATTTCATCTTTAAATATGAGAATTTAAATACTAGGTTTCATTATATACAATCGTTTATAGAGGTTATTTTACTTCTTGATTATTATATATATTTTCATTGATAATTTTATATTTTATATATATTAGTCATTTCAAATTTATATCTTAAAAATATTGATTATATTTTAGGTCTTGAAACCACCTGATGAATGTCCATTGAAGTGACAAGAAACGATCGTAGTGGATATCTTAATTAATCTTAATTATATTTAATTTATATAAAATTTTTATGTATTGGATTAAGTCTTTCTTTGTTTGATTTGCATAATAGTGGTTTTGTCTCTAATTAATATTATATTATATTTTACTATAAAATTGGATTCAATCCTAAATCTGATTTTTCCCTGTAAATTTGGATTTATTCCCTAATATTTATTATTATATATATATATGTATATATATATATAGGGTATGTGTGTGTTGGATATTTATGTGTATATGCAATTGTGGCTACGTATGTGCAAGTGCACCTGTGTGCCCTGTACATGCGTCTGTGCAAGCAAAACTGTGTACGAATGGTGGACATGTGCGTGTGTGTATGAAGTGGACATGTATGTGCGCGTATGTGTGTGAGTGTGTGTGTGAGCGTGTGTGTATGTGTGTGTGTGTGTGTGCGCGCTTAGATTTTACAATTCAGAAAATCACACTAAAAGGATAGATTACCACTAAAATTCATATTCTTTGTCGTCAGCATATTCATCGTCTCCCTCATCACCACTATCATCTTCATCTTTATCATCTTCATCGTCTTCGTCTTCTCCGGGGTCTTCACGAATTCGTCATCATATATATATATATATATATATAATTTCAACAATTGAGGGCAAAATTAATTAATTATTAATCAATTTCACCAAGTGTTCAGTATGCAAAGGGACCATTCAAGGCGAATTCAAATTATTACATTATATAGAAGGGCTTAGTAAAATAAATTACTTTGCCGCATACTGAACTCATTAGAAATAGCAGCTAAAAAACTTTTTTAAGGCTATTTCTAATACTTAAAGAAAATCTCTCTCATATATAGTGTTTGCTTAATTCAACTCACAAAAGTTTGGGGGTAAGGACATCGAAAAATCAAATGCTAAGGTTATTCGAGAACGTACGTTTCAAGATTAGTCAAAACAACATTTCTATCATCGGCTCAGAAATTCCTTGGTTTGGATTTGGAAACACTGAAAATAAGAACATACCCTTTCGAAGATCTGCTCCCAACTAACAGTGCCAACAAATTCAAAATAAGCAAGCGAAGAATCTCTGTTCTCCCCTTTCCACCAGCGTGGGTAAAATCATCAACACTATGCTTATTTCGGTAAGATCCGAAGCATTAATCAGAGGGAGATTAATTATAATTTCAACAATTGAGGGCAAAATTAATTAATTATTAATCAATTTCACAAGTGTTCAGTATGCAAAGGACCATTCAAGGCGAATTCAAATTATTACATTATATAGAGGGCTTAGTAAAATAAATTACTTTGCCGCATACTGAACTCATTAGAAATAGCAGCTAAAAAACTTTTTTAAGGCTATTTCTAATACTTAAAGAAAATCTCTCTCATATATAGTGTTTGCTTAATTCAACTCACAAAAGTTTGGGGGTAAGGACATCGAAAAATCAAATGCTAAGGTTATTCGAGAACGTACGTTTCAAGATTAGTCAAAACAACATTTCTATCATCGGCTCAGAAATTCCTTGGTTTGGATTTGGAAACACTGAAAATAAGAACATACCTTTCGAAGATCTGCTCCCAACTAACAGTGCCAACAAATTCAAAATAAGCAAGCGAAGAATCTCTGTTCTCCCCTTTCCACCAGCGTGGGTTAAAATCATCAACACTATGCTTATTTCGGTAAGATCCGAAGCATTAATCAGAGGGAGATTAATTATAATTTCAACAATTGAGGGCAAAATTAATTAATTATTAATCAATTTCACCAAGTGTTCAGTATGCAAGGGACCACCATCAAGGCGAATTCAAATTATTACATTATATAGAAGGGCTTAGTAAAATAAATTACTTTGCCGCATACTGAACTCATTAGAAATAGCAGCTAAAAAACTTTTTTAAGGCTATTTCTAATACTTAAAGAAAATCTCTCTCATATATATTGTTTGCTTAATTCAACTCACAAAAGTTTGGGGGTAAGGACATCGAAAAATCAAATGCTAAGGTTATTCGAGAACGTACGTTTCAAGATTAGTCAAAACAACATTTCTATCATCGGCTCAGAAATTCCTTGGTTTGGATTTGGAAACACTGAAAATAAGAACATACCCTTCGAAGATCTGCTCCAACTAACAGTGCCAACAAATTCAAAATAAGCAAGCGAAGAATCTCTGTTCTCCCCTTCCACCAGCGTGGGTTAAAATCATCAAACACTATGCTTATTTCGGTAAGATCCGAAGCATTAATCAGAGGGAGATTAATTATAATTTCAACAATTGAGGGCAAAATTAATTAATTATTAATCAATTTCACCAAGTGTTCAGTATGCAAAGGGACCATTCAAGGCGAATTCAAATTATTACATTATATAGAAGGGCTTAGTAAAATAAATTACTTTGCCGCATACTGAACTCATTAGAAATAGCAGCTAAAAAACTTTTTTAAGGCTATTTCTAATACTTAAAGAAAATCTCTCTCATATATAGTGTTTGCTTAATTCAACTCACAAAAGTTTGGGGGTAAGGACATCGAAAAATCAAATGCTAAGGTTATTCGAGAACGTACGTTTCAAGATTAGTCAAAACAACATTTCTATCATCGGCTCAGAAATTCCTTGGTTTGGATTTGGAAACACTGAAAATAAGAACATACCTTTCGAAGATCTGCTCCAACTAACAGTGCCAACAAATTCAAAATAAGCAAGCGAAGAATCTCTGTTCTCCCCTTTCCACCAGCGTGGGTTAAAATCATCAAACACTATGCTTATTTCGGTAAGATCCGAAGCATTAATCAGAGGGAGATTAATTATAATTTCAACAATTGAGGGCAAAATTAATTAATTATTAATCAATTTCACCAAGTGTTCAGTATGCAAAGGGACCATTCAAGGCGAATTCAAATTATTACATTATATAGAAGGGCTTAGTAAAATAAATTACTTTGCCGCATACTGAACTCATTAGAAATAGCAGCTAAAAAAAAACTTTTTTAAGGCTATTTCTAATACTTAAAGAAAATCTCTCTCATATATAGTGTTTGCTTAATTCAACTCACAAAAGTTTGGGGGTAAGGACATCGAAAAATCAAATGCTAAGGTTATTCGAGAACGTACGTTTCAAGATTAGTCAAAACAACATTTCTATCATCGGCTCAGAAATTCCTTGGTTGGATTTGGAAACACTGAAAATAAGAACATACCCTTTCGAAGATCTGCTCCCAACTAACAGTGCCAACAAATTCAAAATAAGCAAGCGAAGAATCTCTGTTCTCCCCTTTCCACCAGCGTGGGTTAAAATCATCAACACTATGCTTATTTCGGTAAGATCCGAAGCATTAATCAGAGGGAGATTAATTATAATTTCAACAATTGAGGGCAAAATTAATTAATTATTAATCAATTTCACCAAGTGTTCAGTATGCAAAGGGACCATTCAAGGCGAATTCAAATTATTACATTATATAGAAGGGCTTAGTAAAATAAATTACTTTGCCGCATACTGAACTCATTAGAAATAGCAGCTAAAAAACTTTTTTAAGGCTATTTCTAATACTTAAAGAAAATCTCTCTCATATATAGTGTTTGCTTAATTCAACTCACAAAAGTTTGGGGGTAAGGACATCGAAAAATCAAATGCTAAGGTTATTCGAGAACGTACGTTTCAAGATTAGTCAAAACAACATTTCTATCATCGGCTCAGAAATTCCTTGGTTTGGATTTGGAAACACTGAAAATAAGAACATACCCTTTCGAAGATCTGCTCCCAACTAACAGTGCCAACAAATTCAAAATAAGCAAGCGAAGAATCTCTGTTCTCCCCTTTCCACCAGCGTGGGTTAAAATCATCAACACTATGCTTATTTCGGTAAGATCCGAAGCATTAATCAGAGGGAGATTAATTATAATTTCAACAATTGAGGGCAAAATTAATTAATTATTAATCAATTTCACCAAGTGTTCAGTATGCAAAGGGACCATTCAAGGCGAATTCAAATTATTACATTATATAGAAGGGCTTAGTAAAATAAATTACTTTGCCGCATACTGAACTCATTAGAAATAGCAGCTAAAAAACTTTTTTAAGGCTATTTCTAATACTTAAAGAAAATCTCTCTCATATATAGTGTTTGCTTAATTCAACTCACAAAAGTTTGGGGGTAAGGACATCGAAAAATCAAATGCTAAGGTTATTCGAGAACGTACGTTTCAAGATTAGTCAAAACAACATTTCTATCATCGGCTCAGAAATTCCTTGGTTTGGATTTGGAAACACTGAAAATAAGAACATACCCTTTCGAAGATCTGCTCCCAACTAACAGTGCCAACAAATTCAAAATAAGCAAGCGAAGAATCTCTGTTCTCCCCTTTCCACCAGCGTGGGTTAAAATCATCAAACACTATGCTTATTTCGGTAAGATCCGAAGCATTAATCAGAGGGAGATTAATTATAATTTCAACAATTGAGGGCAAAATTAATTAATTATTAATCAATTTCACCAAGTGTTCAGTATGCAAAGGGACCATTCAAGGCGAATTCAAATTATTACATTATATAGAAGGGCTTAGTAAAATAAATTACTTTGCCGCATACTGAACTCATTAGAAATAGCAGCTAAAAAACTTTTTTAAGGCTATTTCTAATACTTAAAGAAAATCTCTCTCATATATAGTGTTTGCTTAATTCAACTCACAAAAGTTTGGGGGTAAGGACATCGAAAAATCAAATGCTAAGGTTATTCGAGAACGTACGTTTCAAGATTAGTCAAAACAACATTTCTATCATCGGCTCAGAAATTCCTTGGTTTGGATTTGGAAACACTGAAAATAAGAACATACCCTTTCGAAGATCTGCTCCCAACTAACAGTGCCAACAAATTCAAAATAAGCAAGCGAAGAATCTCTGTTCTCCCCTTCCACCAGCGTGGGTTAAAATCATCAAACACTATGCTTATTTCGGTAAGATCCGAAGCATTAATCAGAGGGAGATTAATTATAATTTCAACAATTGAGGGCAAAATTAATTAATTATTAATCAATTTCACCAAGTGTTCAGTATGCAAAGGGACCATTCAAGGCGAATTCAAATTATTACATTATATAGAAGGGCTTAGTAAAATAAATTACTTTGCCGCATACTGAACTCATTAGAAATAGCAGCTAAAAAACTTTTTTAAGGCTATTTCTAATACTTAAAGAAAATCTCTCTCATATATAGTGTTTGCTTAATTCAACTCACAAAAGTTTGGGGGTAAGGACATCGAAAAATCAAATGCTAAGGTTATTCGAGAACGTACGTTTCAAGATTAGTCAAAACAACATTTCTATCATCGGCTCAGAAATTCCTTGGTTTGGATTTGGAAACACTGAAAATAAGAACATACCCTTTCGAAGATCTGCTCCCAACTAACAGTGCCAACAAATTCAAAATAAGCAAGCGAAGAATCTCTGTTCTCCCCTTTCCACCAGCGTGGGTTAAAATCATCAAACACTATATATATATATATAACGTAAGGAACACACGTCTGAAAATCAGCAACAGTCCGAGGGGTAGGAAGATGAGGAAAAACTTTCTGGAAAGTCCAAGGTGGGGAGGAAGGACTTCTTGGTAAAGTCCGAGGTGGGAGGACTTCCGGTAAAAGACAGATGAGGGGGAGTGGAGGAAGGAATGGAAGGACTTTCTGAAAACTCCGAAGAGAGGATGGAGGGGAAAATTCCTGGAAAGTTCCGAAGAGGGGTGGAAGGTGATGAGGGGGAATTCCGAGGACTTCCTGGAAAGTTCCCAAGAGAAGAGGTGAAGCGGTTGTGAGAGATTTCCTGCAAAGTTCCCAAGAGCGGGGACTTCCCCGGAAGTTCAGAGGACGAGAGACCACGGAGAAGACGAGGAAGATGAGGAAGAGAAGGGTGATAGTGGTGATAGTGGGCATGAGGGAGACGACGAAGAATATGAATTTTAGTGGTATTCTATCCTTTCAGTGTGATTTTCTCAATTGTAAAATCAAAGAACGCACACACATCCACGTACACGTATGCACTCCCACACACACAGACACACACTGACATGCACACTTGCTTACAAGCTTGCTTTTGTATGTATATATATATATATATATATATATACAAATATATACGCACATTCACACACATAAATATATATATATATATATACAGATATACGTATATTTATACACATATTACATACATATATATATATATATATATATACACATACATATATACACACTGATATACATACATACATACACACATATATATATATATATATAATATATATATATATATATATATATACGCACACGCACTTATATTCACACACGCACATATATACGCACACGCATATATATACACACACATATATACGTAACACACACACACACATATATATATATATATATATAATATATATATATACCTCCTTTTCCCTCTACTGAAGACTATAAAAAAATATTGGTTAAACAGAGACTATATTGTAAGAGACACTTGTCCAAGGTGTCGAAGCTTTAACGATTTTTCCCAATTTAATGCTCGAAGAAAATGCCAAATACTGACATTTTCTATTGACAGATTTCTACAATTTTACAAAAGAAAAAGTACAGCAGACGTTTATCAATTGTGAAATATATTCATTTCGTTTTGTGTTTTACTGTATAATACAGCACAAGTCCGTTAGGTGGATCTCCGTCGTTCGACGAAGAGGTTTCACTTAATTAACGTGTAAGCGGCTGATTATTCTAGAGTCACTAGCATCATTAACCACGCTTAACGTAATTCTTAGAGTCGGCAGAAACGTTAGCACGCCGGGCGAAATTCTTAGCCGTATTTCGTCTGCCGCTACGTTCTGAGTTCAAATTCCGCCGAGGTCGACTTTGCCTTTCATCCTTTCGGGGTCGATTAAATAATTACCAGTTACGCACTGGGGTCGATATAATCGACTTAATCCCTTTGTCTGTCCTTGTTTGTCCTCTCTGTGTTTAGCCCCTTGTGGGTAGTAAAGAAATAGGTATTGTCTTCAGTTGTGTTTGTTTGTCCGTGGACAAGATATCTCAAGAACGGCTGGATGGATTCGGATGAAACTTTCAGGGATGTTTGGCCTCGTGACTAGCACAAACTGATTAGAATTTGGGATGATCAGATACCGGACAAGGATTCTTGATTATTTTTCTTATTTTTTTAAACTTAATTTTCAAGAGCGGTCGTGTTCATTTTTAGCATTCTTGTTTGTGAGAGCAGTCGAGTTAATTTCAGATATTCTCATTTTTTTCTATATGAATTATATTCGTATAACTGTTTTAAAATATTTTAACGTACAGTTTCATTAGGGCATTTCGTGAATTTAGATAAATTTGTATGCTCAGGTGTAGAGATAATAAATATCTTTCCATACAAGGCTGGATCAGGGTTGTGCCTTCGTCAGAAAGGAAATAATTCACATTGATAAATGGACAACCCTGAATCACTGGATCCCTTACCCCTTATTATAAACGAACTCATGAACTTTAATGTATAATTTTTGCCTCTAACAGACCAACAGGTAGTAATCCGGATTCTTCTCTTTTTTTTTAACATATAGGGGTTCAGTTCCACTGCTCAGCACGTTGGGCAAGGGTCTTTTACTATAGCCCCGACCAATCATTGCTTTGTGAATGATTTGAATGGACGAAAATTTAGAAACTCATGTATGCATGTATGTTTATGTATAAATGTGTGTGTGTTTTCCCCTCCACTGCTTGACAACCGGTGTTGGTTTGTTTACGCCCTCGTAAGTAAACAGTTCTGCTAATAATGTTAGAATAATTACCAGACTCCCAAAACTAAGTATTCGAGTCGATTTGTTCGACTAAGTCCTTCAAGATGGTGCCCCAGCATGGCGGCAGTGAAGGCGTATGGCCTAGTGGCTACGATGTTGCACTCAATATCGTAAGATCTCGGTTCGATTCCCGAACTGGGCGATGCTTTGTAAATTTCGACAAAAATCACCATTTCACATTGCTCCAGTTCACTCCAATGTAAATGAGTTCCAACAATAGCTTGAAACTCAACACAGTGACAGACTGGCATCCCGACCAGTGTGTGGTTGTGTGCTTAGGGAGAAGTGGTGTAATTTCAGTCACTTATACGCCATGGGAATCAGGTTTTATGAGTCCTGATAAATCTGAGACTACAGTATAATAATTATATTTCAATTCATAACTATTTTGCTTAAAAGTCAACCACTCGATTTGTACATAAATCGTCACCAGAAGTCAGTAGTGGATTGGACTGGGTCGGATTGGATTGGACTGGATCCGATTGGATTGGATTGTTTATGTTCAATCCACTACAGGGCGATGTTCTCTCTACGAACCACGGTTTGATGTGGGGGCCGTGAATTTGAGCTCGAGTTCATACTGGTTTGAAGAACCTGCTCTGCTCTGTCATACTGGCTCGACATGGTTTAGTAAACGGCTGCAGTTAAGATTACTGGTGCTTATTTCATCGACCCCGAAAGGATTAAAGGCAAAGTCGACCTCGGTGGAATTTGAACTCAGCATAAATACGGACAAAATACTGCTAAGAATTTCACCCAGCATGCTAACGATTCTGCCGGTTCGCCGCCTTAGAAATCAGTATCAGAAGGCCAAATGTGGTCAATAGACAGGGTCGAGAGAGCGATGAGTGAATTGATTTGTGATATTCGTCCCGGCTCTCTGCGCTCTGAGTTCAAACCCAACCGACGTTAACTTTACCTTTTAGTCCTTTCTGTATTAATACAGTACCAATCCTGCATTGGAGTCGATTCTTGTCTTTTGTCGCTCTTTCTTGCTAGCTGTGTGTCTGTTTGTCTCTATTTCCAGAAGAACTAGGCTGTGTTCAGATTACGGGAAGAATGAATGCCCGAGATACGCCGCTACTTCACGACGGTTTCTATGCTACTCTATCAATTACTTGAGAACCTAATACAAGACAGAGTAAAGTCCGTAAGGGCTAATGATACTATAAAATTGATGATTATAACACAATTTGCTACTACATCATCCGTCCCTTCCTCTTCTGTCATATCAATTATATAGAAAGAGTCGTTAGTGTGACGGACAAATATTTTTTACTACTTAGACGATTTTGTCTTAACAATATACAATGTCACAGTTCATGAAGAATGTAAAAAATTACTAACGTACTTCGAACAAAATGATTTTAAAAACATTTTATGGCTAAATGTTTAGGAATTATATAGAAAACTGTTGCTTACCTTGTTTTATTAATCATATTTGTTTTAAATAAAATTATGAATTAATACGATTTTCAAGTTGCTCAAACGCCTAGTATGGCTTATCTCAAGCTTTAAATCATAATATTGTAAAAAACGAAAAAAGAAAAATCTGTGTCGTACAGTTGGAGAGCTATTGATTGGGTCACACTTTTGGATTCGTATCTAAAAGCCAATATTAATCAGAATTTCTTACAAAACTATTTAGAACATCTCTTACAATAAAATTTATATCGAACCTTTGATATTTGAAAATTAACTATAATTATTGCTTTTATTTATTTATTTATTTATTTATTTTTGCTGTCAGTTATTAAACGAAATTCGACATTGACTCAGCGGTTTTAAACAATTTTGCAACCCCGAACATCTCTTTCTTTTCTTTATACTCCTTTACTCTCTGTCTCTCTGTTTCTCTCTTTTTGGGGCTACCCACCACCACTATATATCCAGCTAAACTGATATAATTTGTTATTTTATTCACTAACTATTTTAATGGCATATATAGAATAAGTTATCAAAACGACTACAGAATGGAGCGTTGATATTAACATGAATCTCCACGTTCAAATTCCACCAAGGTAGAATTTGCTTTACCTCTTTCTGGGTCGATAAACAAAAATAACTTACCAGGTAAGTACCACCGGATCTTTTCGCTTTGACTGGCAGATTTTAAAAATAATTTATTTGTAACTAAAAATGTTTAAACTTCGTATACTGGTAGAATGTGTTTATAAAACATCTTTTTCTCTTGGCTTTCTTGAGAAAATTCTGTAGCTTGTAAGATATTTGGTCTTTAATTTCTTGCATTTCGGCAATTTCAACCAATCAACGACGTCTATTGAGGTGAATTCAATTTCTGCCGTAGTGTGTCAACAACATTTATTTCCGGTGTCATATGAAATTGTACCTGTTATTTATGACATATTTCATATAAGCTACGTTCGTATGAATAAAAGGTTATCGTTATTAAACTTTTATTAATAAACACATATTCTAAGTTCACAACATATGCAGTTTTAATTTTCCTCTCTGTTGCACAGATACACATATTACATATATACTCGTTTAAGAAACAGATTGGGTTTATTTACATTTCTGAAGAAAAAAGATACCCTTCCCCCACCCCTAACCCTAACCTAAACCCTAACCTAACCCTATCCCTAACCCTAACCCTAACCCAACCCCTAGCCCTAACTCTAACCCTAACCCTAAAACTAGGGCCATAATTATGGGCGGACACTAAAGAGGGAACGGTTTTGTTATCCAGCTCTGTTTACGAGTGACCCCTCAGTTTATGGCCACAGGGTATCTTTTTTCTCATAAATAACAGGGACAATTTCATATGACACCGGAAATAAATGTTGTTGACACACTACGGACAAAATTCTTAGCGGTATTTCGTCCGTCTTTACGTTGAGAGTTCAAATTCTGTCGAGTTGGACCTTGCCTTTCATCCTTTCGATCAAATAAGTGCTAGAAAAGTACTGGAGTCTATGTAATCAATTTGCCCTATCTTACGAGACTGCCGGCATTGTGCCGTATTTGAAACCATTATTTAATATTCCTTAAAGGCGCCAGATAAAATGCTTAGCAACATTCCTTTCGGTTCTATACGTTCCGAGTTCGAATTCTTTTGTGGTTGGCTTTGTCTTTCGTCCTTTCGCAGTCGATAAAACAAGTTCCAATTGAGCCCTGATTTTGATGTAATCGACTCCCTTTCAACCCACTTCCCCCCAAAATTGCTCGCCTTGTACTAAAATTTGAAAGAATTACTTCAAATCCTTATCATAAATGGCTCTTCCTGCTTGAAAACGTTAAATCTTGTCACTCACGGCTAATAAAATTATTTCACTTCATTAGTTGTTTGTATTCAAAGCAACGAAAAAAAAAATGATAATAACGGAAGACAAAGCCAATCATTCTTGTTATATTTATTGTAATTCCTTATTTTTTTATTAAATACATTTTCATCGATTGCTTTTTTTTTCAATAACCCAGGGCAATATTTCTGAACTGAATCAATATATTTTTTTCTTTTTCTGCTTTTTTCTAATGTTTTTTTTTCTGTTTAAATATTTTTAAATTTATATATTTTTGCTAAAACTATCGAAAACTCATTTTGGAACAGTGGAGTACGCACACGCGCATACACGACAAGCTCACACACAAACACACACATAGGCAAGAATGCACTTGCAGGCAAACAGGTACACCCACACGCAGACACACACACACACACACACACACACACACACATACACACACACGCACACGCAGCAATGCACTTACAGACAAACTGATACGCACACATAGACAAACACACACACATACAAACTTCTGTATGTGTGCACATAATCACATACAGAAATCAGTAAAGGCTCTCAATTTGCTGCTAAAGTTAGCAACGAAATTTCCTTCAGCTTTTGACCCACAGGAGCAATAAAACACACACACACACAAACACACACACACTCACACTCAAACGTACATATACACACAGACACCAAGAAGAGAGTTCGAAATTACTTGACTGGCTAAAACTAGCAACTAAATCTACTTCACATTTTATCTCACTGGAACTCAAAATCAAAGAATAAATAACACGCACACGCATACACATGGCGGGAGGCATGCGCAGTCGAGCAAACGAACAACTTCCTGTTTTTGTTTTGTCTATTCTTTTGTTGGATCTGTTGTCGCTTTGTATTTGTACGATCGACGTCATAATTTGGTTTATGACGTGTCTTGCTGTTTTATCATAATTCTGTCAACAAGTTTCCAGTTGTCCAGTGGTGGTGGTAGTGGTGGTGATTGTGGTGGTGGTGGTGGTGGTGGTGGTAATTGTTTTAGCCGTTTAGCTCCATAATTTGATATATAGCATATATATATATATTATATATATATATATATATATATATGAGTGTGTATGTATATATATATGTGTGTGTATGTATGTATATAGATGTGTGTGTGTGAATGTATGTATATATATGCATGTGTGTGTGTGTATGTGTGCTATGCATATAATAAAGGGAGGTGACATGTTTCTTATTACCGCTCTATACTGCGTTCTGAAGTATACGTACATTGAGTTCTACACCTGGTTATTATTCTCGCGATGTCTAAGCGAAATATTAAAACATATGCCATGTATGTATGTATGTATATAATTTAGAGAAAAAATCCTCTAAGCAATTCAATAGTGAAAGACGTTGTTCACACCATATAGAAAAAAATAAATATACTATAAAAACCTTATTCTAAAAATCAATAAAGTACATAAGCAATAAATAGCAAATAGTAGTAAATTGACTACGCGCGTTTCGTGGCTATATTTTCAAATAGATAATAATAATAATAAAAATAAAATCAATTCGATTTGAAATGAAATCGACATATATATATATATATATATATATAATATAATATAAAATCCGTTCTGTCTGTCTGTGTGTGTGTGTCTTCTAGGATCTCGGGCACCCTCCATCCGATTGCACTCAAATTTGATATGTAGATACCG
The DNA here is from genome assembly GCF_006345805.1 of Octopus sinensis. Taxonomy (NCBI): domain Eukaryota; kingdom Metazoa; phylum Mollusca; class Cephalopoda; order Octopoda; family Octopodidae; genus Octopus; species Octopus sinensis. Next base: position 40,640,161 of record NC_043011.1, read on the forward strand.
ATGGTATCAAGGCGTGTATAAGTCTTGAAAAAATTACAAAAATCGATTCCAAGTGAGAATGCGGTCGACAAATTCTATCTTTATTTATTCTTTTGTTGGTGTCTCAAATTTAGGTTAAATTAATGTTTCTCAAAGGGGAGGCCTATGGGACGGTCGGACAAGCTGTCTTGAGAAAAGTTCGGTAAAATGTTTAACAACTCAGCACCGCCCATTGAACCTGGGGCATTTTGCTCGTATATATATATATATACATATACATATGCACTTTTTATTAAAGCTGCAAAATTATCACAGAACTAATACTCAGAGTTTCACGTTCCCGTCGTCGGACGGCAAAGTGACGCTCTGAGTAACAGTTCTGTGATAATTTTGCAGCTCTAATAAAAAAGTATATTATTCTACCTATGGTATTCGAATACTATTTCCTCCACCTGGAATGAAGGGCATTCTAGCTACGGCCTTCCCTATCGTTGTTACAAGTATTGTGCGTCTCTGATTCTCCTGCGAAAACTTCTGTTTTATGGATTTTGATCATGAGGCATCCCACCACATTTTTTTCAACATTCTCTTCCCTCCTTTAGATCGAAGGGGAAACTAAGAGAAAACTTACAGCCCGTAGTCTTTTTTATCTTCTTTTTCATTACACCGAATCTGGGTCTTTCGCCTGTTCCCAAATCCCTTTGAAACAGTTATCCCTCCACCCAAGTGAACCATTCTAGGACATGAACTACATGATAGTCAGAGACACAAATTAGGAAATGTCTAAGCTGTAGATCGTGAACATCTACGCGAATTGTATTCATTCGTTGTCCACAATAAAGGTTTACTATCCAGGCATGTATTATACAAAACTTTTACCTGGAACATCTGTACAGTTTTTTTTGATATCATCCAAAACATGTGACATACGCGACACCGTTCAAAATTTCTTTTGTCACGTGAAAGTATTAACTGTTATCATCGTATTTCACGTCCATGTTCCATTCTGGTAGCCCATCCGACAGATTTTGTCCCAAACAGTATATAAAGCCTCATTGTATTTATTTACGTTGGCTTTAATATTTTTTTAAATGCTAATAAATCTGTTGGTCAACTATGTCTGTGGTCACAAGTTTCGCGTAGCTGTGACGCACGTAACTAAATAGACGTGACATTCTCAAGACAAATATTTTGTCCTATTAACGATATTTCGCCGAAAATGAAACATTTTAATGTACCTTTACAGGTGTATAGGGATCTTGTTATTCCAAACATTTCTGAAAATCTGTTTTGTTTTTCACTTTCATGACAATGTTCCACAAGAGTACCGACCAATGTTCCACTCCACTTTTTGTCTCTAGCACTTTTTCTTACACTACCCAAAACATAACCTGTTGTTTTAAATGTGTCCCTAACCATGCACATGTATGTGTGTGTGTGTGAGTGTGTGTGTGTCTGTCTGTCTGTCTCTCTGCGCGCGTCCGCATATATATAGTAGTCTATATAATGTAAAGTATATGATTTGGAATAAGAACTGAAGGTATTAATTTTGATAATTTTGATATTTAGTCCTATATGTACCTATCGTGGATGATGTCGTTCAATGACGATTGAGTTGCTTGAGGGTAATTCTGTCTCTTAAACCTATCTATCTATCTATCTATCTATCTATCTATCTATCTATCTATCTATCTATCTATCTATCTATCTATTCTTCAAGTACCACTTGAAAAGGAAAGTGAGAGTAGAGAGGCAAGTTTTGTCTAGCGAATGTTTTAAAAAAAGATGGGTGAATGTAGCAAGAATGGCACGTATGAATGACGAAGCCACCTTGAGCATGATCCTATGAACCCAGAAATTGAAAACAGAGAGTTGCTTATTTGCAAAAAAAAAAAAAAAAAAGAAATATAACATGTGACTCCATTGACCGAGGTTACCGTGGTCTTTTCCGTAGGCTTTTCTTTCCGCGGGTAAACCTCACCTGTCCTCCCCTTTACACTTCATATTGACATTTCTGTGATAACGATCCCTATTGATCAATTTTTTTTTTTTTTCTTCCCCTCCCCCTTTTTATTTTAACCCCCCTTTTTTGTCCTCTTTCTCTCCTTTTACGATCCCTTTTGATCGAAACTCCCCCTTCCTATTTTTTCTTTTTTTTTTTTTTAAACCTTCAAAAGAAAAGCTCTACCTTGTAATTTGTTCTATCTGTGTGCAGCCCTGTGTGGCTAATAAAGAAACATATCTATCTATCTATCTATCTATCTATCTATCTATCTATCTATCTATCTATCTATCTATCTATCTATCTATCTACGAGTCCTTAGACATGTTACCCAATTTGCGTAGCGCATAGGTGGAGATCACAACAGCTCCCATGAATAAGACGCTACTTCGTTGTAGGATTCCAGGCGAGAAATCTTTCAGAAGTCAATTACCATCGATTACATCGACCGTCGCTACTTGACTTTACTTCATTGGCCTCGACGTAAACAGCTGGAAGAAACGACACTAAGCATTTTGTCCGACAGGCTAGCGATTTTGCTAGCTCGCTACTTTTATTGTATATGGGAAAGACATATCAGAGATTAGCCGATTTATTTAGAAAATGTAAATCGGATGATTCAGAAAATAGTAATAGATTATTTAAATCCATTGCCGACTGCTTTAGTTCTTCAGGCCACTTTCATATTTACTTTGACGTTTTTTGATCTCAAAAAACCCCACCCTACAGTGAACTGCAGTTTGTATCCCTCACCTGGAGGTATTAATGGTTCATAAATTTTCATTTACAATCCCGCCTTCTTGCAGATAAACTCTACCAAACAGAGCACTTTCTTTCCTTCACCAAGAGGTTATAACAAAACCCCACATTCACAGAGATAAACCTCCACACTTGCACTTACATTCATCAACCATACACATACCAGGCCGTGCGAAAAGCTCCTGACTTTAAGGGTGTCGCGAAAGGCCTGGCTGGAGATCCAAACTTCTACGTTTTCTTACAGGGCTTAGAAAAACTTAAGGACTGCTTTAACTGATCATCTCATATTTTCTTTTACTCAAAGCCAGGAACTTTTCAGCTCCCTTCGTACAAGGGGCAAGGTTTTCATCTACGTGCCCAACTACTTATACAAGCTCTCACATAGAATATGTCTCCAGTCTCTTTCACATTATCCTACTCTGTCAAATAACGAAAACTTTCGGTGCTTCACTGGCATTAGCACAATGTTCATCATACTCAGCGAGAAACCAACTATTGAAACCCATCTAAAAATCCTTATTAGTAGCCCCGTGCTACTTCCATACTATTCAACAGTATTTATACAACTGACTTTTCTTCTTCTCTCCTATAATTATATATCTTGACAAATGGAAAATTGTCCGAAATGTCGATATCACTAGGCAATAAATGATTTGTACTATTGGGTATTGTTTTTTTTCATAAATTACCACTTGTGTGTCATTCTGTCAGAATGTTTATATGTGTATATATATTGGTGTGTGTAATTAATTTCAATTTATGTATATATATATATATATATATATATATATATATATATCAGTGTATTTATATGTATGCATATATGTATATATATATATGTGCATGCATATATATATATATATATGTGCATGCATATATATATGTATATATATATATATACATATGTATATATATATATACATATGTATATATATATATATATATATATACATACAAACATGCTCATACAAACATACAAGCGTACACACTTTCATACTCAGACACATACGCTACACATAATTCTTACCTTCACATTTCTTTTCTTACATTTTCTGTATAATAGTTTTCTTTCTTTGTATTATATAGATATAGTTATGTTCACTCATGTTGTTTTATATTTTATTTTTATATATTCATTATTCACGGC
>NC_043011.1:40649047-40654294 GCF_006345805.1 Octopus sinensis
AAGAGTCATACAACAGCCTGTTGACAGCAGATTCTTGGATATATTTGTTGATTAAACAGTTGAACATGCACAGGATCACATACACAGACACAAAAAACCAAGGTGAAACACTTAACTCATTCGTATGCATACAACATTGACCAAATAAATCTTTGTTATAAAATGAATAAGTCAAAAATAGTCATCAAACAGAATAAGATGACTATCACACACCTAACAAAAACATGAAACAACGATCATATAAGCCAAAAATACTGCATTTTTCCGACAAAGGAACAAGCTATTACAACACGTTAAATGCAAGACACGAAAAAAATAATAAAGTAAGATAAAGGTATTTTTGATACTATATATTATTTCATTGACAATTTTAACTCGGAAGTTTTGCTGTTTCCCGAAATTAAAAATTACCCACCAAAATTTAAATGTTAGATCAAGAAAGTGATATGTAAAATAAACTGCGAAATTATCATGAGATTAACCAGATATTTACAGATAAACGATTTTAGATCCGGCGATGGTGATTTTATCTGATGAAGCGACATTCCTATGATCCTTGACAGCCTACTACAAAACGCACGTCAATAATAAAACAACACGCTCATCATTGAGAGAATAAAAAACCGAGACAGCGTTTAAACGTTAATGTATTTATCAATGGTTTTATGCTACATAGAACGTAAATAAAGAAATACGGAATCTTTAATAAAAAAACATCATATTCGAATGCAATGTATTTTCAGACATACATATACGTACGTACGTACATACATACATACATACATACATACATACATACATACATACATACTAATACATACGTATGCATACATATGTGAATATATATCTGCATGTTCATATGTACAGTCTTATAAATATAGATATATATGCATATATTCATAACATATATACATGAAATTATAAGTAATATATATAATAATAATAATAATAATAATAAAAAATATATATAATAAATATCAATATGAATGTGTATTTGTATGAGTGTGTTTATGTTGAGTAATATTACTACCTTAAAGCAAGCTGGTATGTATATCAACAGAATATTTACGAATAATGTTTTTCTAAACAAGGAAAAGTAAATTTAGTTAGACGATCGTTTATCAGGTTGATTACATTATAAGTGTTTCTCTTCAAGAAACGCACACAGACACACCATATACGCACCACACACACACATACACACACACACACAAACATACACACACACTGGTACTGAATAAAGAATTCACAAGAAATTTAAAGCAAAATACAGTTCATGATATATATATATATATATATATATATATATATATATATATATATATATACCCACACACATACTGCCCGTCTTCGCATTTTCCTATCCTGATTAAAAAAAAAATTCACTTTATCTCCCTCTACTTCCGGTCACTTCAGTAATGCAACTACACATGTGCTGTTAGTGATTTATATTCCTTCTTTGAACTTTTCCATTGCTCCTGTCCGACGAAGAGCTATGCTGGAATCGTCAAACTCTTTCTTTTCACCGAGTGTCGAGCAAATACATTCCTTGTGCAAGTTCTCTTTTTGTCCGTTAATTCTACTCATTTGAATTGATAGTTTATTTGAGTTGATGTATATATATATATATACAGGAAGCGGCAGAAATATCTCCCACATTTTAAACTTTTCCCCTATGTGTTGCTAATGAACTTATGCAAGTACCAATCATATTTTCATTTAGCTAATGAACAAAAACTGTATCTTTTGTTTAAGCAACAGTAAAATTAATTTTTCATAAATGTTGTTCTCTTTCTCTTTTGTCAACCTTTCAAATGTGGGAGGTATTTCTGTTGCACCCTGTATGTGTGTATGTCTGTGTGTGCGCGCGTGTATAAAGATATATATATATATATCATACATAATATATATATATATATATTATATATATATATATAATTATATATATATATATATATATATGTTGTGCCTGGAGAGAGTCATTTTGTTTTTGTGCCTTATAATTTAACACACTCACCGATAAAATTTCCTCTTATTTCTTATTTTTATTTTCCTAGAATTTTCGTTGCGTCTTGCAACTTTTCAATAGCCTTGACTCTTGAAAATGTTGCAAGACGCAACGAAAATTTTAGGAAAATATAAATAAGAAATAAGAGGAAATTTTACCGATGAGTGTGTTAAATTATAAGGCACAAAAAGAAAATGACTCTCCCCAGACAAACAGAATATACTGCAACACACGAACTCATATAAAGAATCTTGGAAACCAAATCCAAAAATGATATATATATATATATTATATTTAATATATATATATATATATTATATATATACATATATATATAAAAGAGGTGAGCACCGAAATCCTTCAAAAGGATGTCAAACATCCAAGTCCTCTAGTACAGTCCAAGTAAGAATATCTATAAAAAAAATATATATTCAGTATTTGCAAAAACAAAAAATGAAGTATCAGGAAAAGGAAAAAAAATTGTAGGTGTAGACGATATATACAGATATATATGATATAACATTGCCAGGACAGAGCTATGCCGTTTAGGTCCCACTGAAATATCTACCTTTATGCCAATGTTTAAATTGCACGGTACGAGAACGAGTAAATAAATATATATCATAGATTACTGTGATTTATATACAAGATTAAACACACACATATATATATATATATATATGTCCTTTTTTTTTGTTAGTTTCAGTCATTTGACCGCGGCCATAATGGAGCACCGCCTTTAGTCGAACAAATCGACTCCAGGACTTATTCTTTGTAAGCATAGTACTTATTCTATCGGTCTCTTTTACTATTATATAGTAAACTTTATTTTCATGTTCATGCTATTAAATAGCATGAACATGAAAATAAAGTTTACTCTAGAACACCTCGACATCACTGGATCGCTATCACTACTTGACTTCAAACTGAATATAACGGAAGAAAGGGAGATTCACACTGAGTTCTACAAGAAAGCAGCCAGTAGAGATATGTTTGTCCAGTACAATTCATCACTTCCACTCGGTGCCAAAACAGGATACGCCAGAAATGAACTTGCACGCATTCAGGGTAAGTGTAGGAGAACGGAGGACAGGGTAACCACCCTACACGATTTTCTAGATATGTTGAAAACCAACGGGTACCCTAGATCCATTGTAAATCGGATTAAGTACCCAAGACGACCAACACGTCAAACACATAGAATACCCAGCAACACATGCTTCCTTAAAATACCCCATTTTAGCAAGAGGATAACTACATCCATCCGAAGAGCCATAAGAAGAGAAGGGCTAGACATACAACTAGCCCACTCCGGCCCCTCTCTGAGAGGACACCTCACTAAGAAACGAACAAGGGACAACAGTCAATGTACCCTAGCAAACTGTCCCATCCGTGACACAGATTTATGCCAACGGGTTAATGTCGTGTATAGAATACAATGTAACAGATGCAACAAGTTCTATGTGGGTAGCACAACAAGACCATTACACGTCCGCATCAAAGAACATCTGAACACGAAAGCTTCCTCCTTCAGAAAACATCTAGAGAGATGCCGGAACACCGACAAAAGCATAACAGTCACAAATGAGGCCAATGAAATAAATTTGGGTAATTTAAGAATTAAGGAAGCTATATTCATACACAGACTAGGGCCCCAAATTAACAACAGGCTGGAGGTTGGTAATCAATACATTATTTAGATACATCTGGATGCGTGTAGGTTCATTTTTGATAATATGCTCATCTGTAGTTTATAACCAAAAAAAAAGAAGAAAAGAAAAAAAGAAGCAAAAAAGGAAGCTGCACGTATAATACGTAACTTAGAATCAGCGCTACGGATGTATCAGCACACGCGAGATTGAGACATAGCTGACCTAACACACATCTCATGAGGAATTCCGGAAGGAGCATCGTGAAACCACAGCTGAGACGCTTCCACAAAATAAAAAAGAAAAGCTGTTAGAAAACCGATTATAGCAGCGACTCCATCTAAGAATATCTGCAGAAGGAATATTATTCCGAAATGTCATACCAGACTATGGATGACTAAATTACAACAGGTATATAGCCCTTGTCTGTATTATAGTGCATTGTTGTACCATTCATAACATTTTATTCTTTATATATATATATATATATATATATATATATATATATATATATATATATATATATATATATATATATATATATATATATTATTTTATAGAAGGAGCTTCTACAGGACTAGAACTGTTTCATTCAGATGAAATCTTCAGGAAGCTGGCTGTCAAAATAAGTTCTGGTATTTATGCATTTAAGCAGATTTAATGGAGTGGTGGTGGCAGGGGGGACGTTTTTTGGGTAGGTTGGTATTTAGGAGATAAACAGGGGGCACAAGCTATTGTTCTTAGGGGAGTGGTCAAAGGCCAGAGTGTTTTTGAATCAGTGAGAAAATATATATATATATATATGTATGAATGTATTATAATTATTCTTGTTGTTGTTGTTGTTGTTGTTGTTGTTGTTGTTGTTGTTGTTGTTATTAGTTTGCTACTTTGTATTTCTTGCCGAGTTTCTTCCAGACACGCGAGACAAAGACATTCAGTATAGCTTGGTGGGCCAATAAAATAAACATACCATGTTATTCATTTACAAAGTTAAGTTTTGTGATAAAAAAAAAGGATAAAAGAAAAATACAGAAATAAACGGAAAATAGAAAAAAATTACAGGAAAAAATGTAAAAAAGAAAACAAAGAAAAATTATTGTTCTTATAATTGTTGTCGTTGTTATTATGACAAGATCAACTTTTGCTCTCATTTCTCTGAGGTCAACGAAAATCGACTGATTATCTCCCTCAAATTCGAAACCGTTAGTAGTAGTAGTAGTAGTAGTAGTAGTAGTAGTAGTAGTAGTAGTAGTAGTAGTAAGAGCATCAACAGTGTTGATTAAATGCTTTTAGCTTATTTATTTGCATCTATCAATTTGATGAATGTTGATGAGTGTCAGCTAATAACATTCTATATATATTTTCTTCAATAAACACAACAACCTTTCAAAGAATTTTTTTTGCCAATGTCTCTTCTTCTAGAGAATAATTTTGTACTTTTTGTATATGTCTTAAACGCCATTGCAATTTTCGCATTTAACCAACCGAATAATACATTTCTGTTTTTCACTATCATGAAGATCTATGTTCTCGTGGTTTTCCCAGCGGTAAGGAACGTAAAATTAACAATACTTCAGTAGCCTACACCCA
>NC_043011.1:40654394-40659394 GCF_006345805.1 Octopus sinensis
TCGGTGAGGGTGAAATTGAATCGGTTAATGTTCTTCTTGAAAAGCTGCATGGTGTAGGCCGATATATGAAAGTGATGAATATGAAGCTCGAAGAAGGTGGATTCAAAATGGTTGTTTGATGGTTGTGACGATGGAGTAGACATGAGTTTGAGTGTGTCATAAGATTATCCGACTCCGAGGAGTAGAGGCTTTTGTGTAGTAGCGGTTGGATTGTAAAAAAGAGAAGACACACGGCAGCAGACTTGAGGTTGGGATAGGTAAATATCAAAAAATATAGAGGGGGTTGGACGAAGCAACTGTTACGATTGAGTCGGTTCCAGATTTAAGTCGAACAGATAGGCGTAGGAGAGGCTGTGTGGTAAGTAACTTGCTTACCAACCACATGGTTTCGGGTTCAGTCCCACTGCGTGGCACCTTGGACAAGTGTCTTCTACTATAGCCTCGGGCCGACCAAAGCCTTGTGAGTGGATTTGGTAGACGGAAACTGAAAGAGGCCCGTCGTATATATGTATATATAGATGTATGTGTGTGTGTATATGTTTCTGTATCTGTGTTTGTCCTCCCAACAACGCTTGACAACAGATGCTGGTATGTTTACGTCCCCGTAACTTAGCGGATCGGCAAAAAGACCGATAGAATAAGTACTAGGCTTACAAAGAATAAGTCCTGGGATCGATTTGCTCGACTAAAGGCGGTGCTCCAGCATGGCCACAGTCAAATGACTGAAACAAGTAAAAAGAGTAAAAAAGAGTAAAGAGGGATTCATATCTAATTACCAACGCAGTTCCCTCTTAACAAATGTATTTAATTCTGTTGCACTGAGTTAAATTATGTTAAAAAAGGAACGAAAAGAAACAACTGAGTGATTAGAGATTTGTATTTGAACAACATAAGTAAATACAGGTACATCAAATACCAATAACATAAGTTCTTGATTGATTAAAATCATCTCTACCTCTCGACATGCATCATAATTACCAACAGTCACTTAAACATTCTCCAAAGTTGACTTATTATTAAAGATAAGGATGACGGCTATTGAAGCGGAATCACGTATTCACGGGTGTCTTTGTATCTCCTGACAAAAATCATCCTCTCTTTTTCCTTAACGGCATGTCAAATCTGAAGAAATTCTTGATTCTTGAGATCATCTACCCTTTTCATATGGATCTAGTAACACATTATCAAAAGGTGGAAATAATTTTAGTAACTGAAGAATTTATGTTGTACGTTAATAAATCATACATAGTTATAATAAACAGCGTGATGCAGTATTTTAAGTGATGTTGTCTCAGGAATTATTTGTTTGCTCGTTATTGTCGGTGTTCAACTAATATCAAGAGACATCAAACGGATGGCAACTAATTTTGGACGTATTGCTTTGATAATGATGAGACGTGTTAGGTGTAAACCATTACTTCAAAACAAGATTGATTTAGTACATTGAGGAATTCGGAATTATTAGCATAACATATCACCATAAAGGAGATTAGATTCAAGTTACTAATATTTATTTGGTCATGCGACCTGTATAATATTTAATCCATAGTCTGAGCCTCCCAAAAGGAATACGTGAAACAAGATATATTTTGTCGGACTAACGATTATAGATTAAACAGTTTACTCACTTTCAAACTTATCTTTCAGTACTTTACTCTAAGTGGCCAGATACAGTATATATACAAATACATACACACAGACACACACACGCACATACATATATGCATGTATGTATGTACGTATGTATATATGTACATATATATTTATGTGTGTATGTGTATGCATGTATATATCTATATATACTTATATATATATATATATATATATGTGTGTGTGTGTGTGTGTGTGTGTGTTTATGTATGTGTGTAGACATGTAGTTATATATGTATATACAGTAACGGTCTAAATATTCTAGCCATATTCAGAAAGGTGAAATATTGTCAATGATAAAAGAAGATATTAGATAGCTAGCAATAACGTGGCACTATCATTGAGATTTCAGAATGGCATGTTGAGTAAAGCTGTTTGGAAAAATCACGAACGAAAAACCAGCAAACAGCAAAAAAAACAAAAAAACAAATCAAAAAGACGAATTATAGAAAAATGACCTAAAATCTATGTGATTAAAATAATACTTAATTTGGCCACTTATTCTCGCTTGCTTTCATCCTTGCTTTCAAACCCAACGTATTTCTTTACTGGGTTTCATTTAAGCATTGTCACCATATCATATATATATTATATAGATATTTAAAGATGCCTGTCTTAGTCTTTTTCACTTTATATATATATATATATATACATATACACCATTCGCTGCTTTCTTCCTAGGAATCTAATGCTCTTAGATTAGTTTTCCTTGGGGTCGGCCAGATTGGAGCAATCTCGGGTATAACCAGCCGAAATTGCAAAGATAATCTGGAATTCGACTGAGGAAAGAAAACTCCGAATGACCCGTCCTTGTTTTCTTTGTATCATCTATCTGGATGTTTTGTTGTCCCTTTTTGTATCACCTAACTGGATGTTTTGCGTTCTTTTCCCAATTTGTATTATATATAAATATTCTATTTTACTCGTTTCAACCATGCAGCTGTGGCCATTCTGGAGCAATATCGTGGTCCTTCTGATTTCCTCAGTCTGACGTGTTTCACATTATCATTCCTGTGCTTTGTACCAGCTGTTGGTCCCTTGTGTTGTATAAGGGAATTTGACATCAGCTTCCACCTTATGTAGATTTCTTTATTTTTGGTTCAGTTGGTAGTTGTTTAAAAAGGAATGTTTCTCCTGTGCATAGTTCAACATTTGAAGCATTTGCATTACGTTTTGGAACCGCAACGAGTCACTTGCGATATTTTTGTAAAGAAGATTGGCATCAATGCGGATACCAATCAGTTTTTGGAAATTGTTATTGCTAAAGATTTCACATCTGTGTATTATTTTCCAGTGTTCGTAGCTTGATGTCAATATACTTATCTATTCCTCAATGCTCTAAATGTTACAAATATACAATAGGTAATATCGGAAGGTGTCAGCTATTGTAGGAAGCAACTTATGTGATGCAGTGTGTAACAATTTTCAAACGATTAAATATACAACAGTGTTCCATTCAGATGCTGCCATGCAAATTCTTTTACAACTCATTCAAAGAACGGTAAAAGATAAATGAGTTTTTGTTTTCGCAATTGAAAGACTACGTAAGCGAAATTGCTTCAGAGAGGTGTTATAATCATCTAATCCGGGCATACACAAAATCCCTCACATCTACAAAACATATACACATTTATATGCATGTGTGAGTGTGTGTGTGTTTTTGTGTGTGTGTGTTTTTGTGTGTGTGTGTTTTTGTGTGTGTGTGTGTGTTTATGTGTGTACATAGATATATATTTACACATATATAAAGTTATATATTTGTAAATATACGTTGCTCTGTTTCTATGCCGATTTATCCACATATGTATACATTTGTATATACACTAGCACATACATACATACACACATACATACATATATATACACACTCACACACACACACAAAAATTCACAACCTTATACGTCAATAGACCACTATTGTTCCCGAAAATAATTTTTGTGCCTCCTACGGACTGCACGAAGTTTACTAACTTCCTACACATTGACCCTTGGATCTTACCTTTACACACGCGCGCGCGCACACACGCATATGCACACACACACACATGCACACACATACATATATGACTATTAACCAGTAAAGATATATATATATATATATATATATACATGCGCATAACGCATTTATATACGTACATACGTATATATGTATCTATGTATGTATATGTGTATGTGTGCATATCTATGTATATATGTATTGTATATATATATATATATATATATTATATATATATATATATATGTGTGTGTGTGTGTGTGTGTGTGTGTATGTGTGTGTGTGTGTATATACATATAATCTATGTACATCTGTACATATATTTGTATATGTACAATATCTGTATATATTTGTACGCATATATGCATATATTGTATTTACTTTAATATCATATACAATGAATATGTATTCATAGGTACGTAAACTACGCAGGTATATGTGTGTGTGTGAGTATATATATATAGGAGAAGAAAAATTATTATAAGGCAGAATGCTAAATTGAAAGTAAATTTTAATAAAAATGGGTGTATGGAAAATTTAAAAAAATAATAAATCAAACCGCTTTTCATCGCAATGCAAATTTTCAAGATTTGAAAAGGAAAAAGAATTTTTTTTTTAAATTGAGGAAGGGGAAAAAAGTTCCTCAATTTAAAAAAAATTTCTTTTCCCCTTTCAAATCTTGAAAATTTGCTTTGCGATGAAAACCGTTTTGATGTATTACTTTTTGAATTTTCCATACACCTATTTTTATTTAAATTTACTTTCAATTATTATAATTTTTCCTCTCCGATCATTTCTCCACGTGCGGTCAACACAACCCCATCATTTATTGATTTATATATATATATTGCTGGAAAATTTCAAGCACTTCTCGAAATTCCCGAATGCACTACAGTTAATCACGAATGCCCTACAACCTGCATATATGGTACACGAAGGTACTACAATACAAGATGGCAGCAGAGTGCAGACAACTGGCAGGATGGATAATGAGGTCCTTCAAGATAAGAGACCAAGAAACTATGTTGACCCTGTAGAGAACCCTTGTTCTCAGCCGCATAGACTACACTACACTAAAAAAGATTGAAACAGTCCTGCAGACGAGCTGCAGGAGTAGGCTGGGAAAACTACAGCTTTGGAAAACTCTAGAATGGCTAGTACCAAGCTTCAGCATGGAGTGTTATACAAATGCCAGAACTGTCTGCCATTGCACTGCACCAAAAGTACCATCCTCTCAGCCATCTGCATTTCATTGCCAACTTTGCAACGTGTTTCTCTGGGATAGCAATTCATCCAGGTCCAGTGTATTTAAGTGGTATTGCATTTAGTTTTGCATGCTGATAGCACAACCCTT
>NC_043011.1:40669394-40674394 GCF_006345805.1 Octopus sinensis
CAGTCATTCAACCACAGTGCTGCTATTATCGGAAGCATGAGATATTTTTTTTTATTGATTCCACATACCATGTTCGGGCGAATTCAGTACATAAACTGTTTCAGTACCTACATCATACAATCGTGTGTGTGTTTGTGTGTGTATATATGTATGTGTGTATGCATGTTCGTGTATATATATTTATGCATGTATGTGTGTGAGTATATGTGTGTGTACATGTGTGTGTGTGTGAGTATGTATTATGTATGTATGTGTATATTTATATATATAATGGACATAATTACGCGACTCATGTGTGCAAGCATGTGTGTTAGCACATATGTTCCTAAATGCGTATGTATATGGGTATATACTTTCAGAACTTAGCTTAATCTGACAGCGAAAAAACAGTCGATTAAATTATCTATAATTTTAACCTGTGTCTAGTATTTGATAAAAAAAAAAAAAAAAATAAATAAATAAAATGCCTACAATTTCTACCAATATTCAAAGTTTTTTTTTTAATTCTAAGAGAAAAATAATTTCAACATAAAATCCACGTCTAAAATATAAATTAAAACATCCAAAGTTTTAACTTGAAAGAGAATCTCACTCAACCAACTTCAGATGTAGATGTTAAAAAAATCGTACATGACTGGCAAAATTGAGTGGAACTTTGTAACGTTCGAGATTTTTAGCAGTAAAAACCGCGTTCGTCGTACTATATATAACTCGTAGTATAATGTAAAGGTAATAATAAGGCGGTGAGCTGGCAGAAACGTTAGCACGCCGGGCGAAATGCGTAGCCGTATTTCGTCTGCCGTTACGTTCTGAGTTCAAATTCCGCCGAGGTCGACTTTGCCTTTTATCCTTTCGGGGTCGATTAAATAAGTACCAGTTACCCACTGGGGTCGATTATAATCGACTTAAACCGTCTGTCTGTTCTTGTTTGTCCCCTCTGTGTTTATCCCCTTGTGGGTGGTAAAGAAATAGGTATTTCGTATGTTGCTACATTCTGAGTTCAAATTCCACCGAGGTCGACTTTGCCTTTCTTCTTTTCGAGGTCGATAAATGAAGTAATAGTTGCGTACATAGGTCGATCTAATCGACTGGTCCCCTCCCCCAAAATTTTGGGCCTTGTGCCTACAGTAGAAAAGAATATAACTAATAGTGATCATAATAATAATAATGCTACACTGGAAGCTATGCCAGCACTATGGAATAACAATAGAAAAAAGATGGCATAGGCACACGTCAGAAAAGGTCACAGAAAGTGAGAAAGCAACAATACTATGGGATATGCCAACACACACAGATAGAGAAATTAAGGAAAATAGGCCAGATATTGTTGTCAGAGCACATGCAGAAAAAAAATGCTTTCTAGTTGATGTATCAATACCAACAGATGACAACGTTTCTCTGAAAGAAATGGAGAAACTTCAAAATACAAAATCCTGGAAGTAGAGGTTACTCAAATGTGGAGTCTAAAAACAGAAACAATTCCTATCATAGAGGGCGCATTAAGTATGATAAAAAAATATTCAGACAAATACATAACGAAAACACCAGAACTAACAAATATATATAACATACAGAAAATAGCATTACTACGCACCCAATACATCCTACGTAAAACACTTTCAATACAGTAACAATAAGAGCTTCGCAACAAACCAGAGCACATACCCAAAGCACACAGAGCTGCGCCCGGTAGTGCAGTGAAAGCATGTCATGAAAATATGACTACTGAATAATAATAATAATCCGCTATAGGTACAAGACCTGAAACTTTAGAGGAAGGGTTTGATCGATTAGATCGACTCCCGCACTCGACAGGTTTTTGAAATAACAAAGGATTAAAGTTAAACGAAGTTTTATATTATGCTAGAGGATTGGTTAAAGTTCGTTGATTAGACCCGTTCATGCAACGTTTCGCAGGAAGTAAATCAATTCTATAAATGTTTCCCAGCACAGTGTAGCAAGCGAACTTTATATTAATATAATACGTAGTTCTCTGTCCGTCCGCGCGTCCGTCTGTCTGTCACACGATAGTTCAATGATATGTCATAATTTACGATTTCCTTTATAAATACACAGGCGGTGATTTTCAAGTAATATAAATATAAAGAGAGAAACCAAAATACATTGAATATATTTAATTTACTCGTGCAGTTCATATATGCAAGGAAATGGAAAATATGGTTTGTGAAAGTTTATATTTTCCTCACCTGTCACCGAGAAAAAAAATGGCCGTAAATACTTCATTCTCAATTACAACAATAGACAGTTTAATTAAAAGGAAAAAGATTGAGACAGGGAGATTGGAATTTGAGAGAAAAAGTTAAAATAAAACAGTGACACATTTCAGAAAGCTCTCAGTCAGTCAGAGAGTTAATACTGCTATAAATCTATTTCGTGTCAATTTACAATACGAAACTATTTATTTCTGAGGTAGGTAAAATACTTTATAAAATACTTCAGTCAGTAATACTGTCAAACGTGCAGTTTCTAGGGTAAATATATTGCTCTTTTACTCTTTTACTCTTTTACTTGTTTCAGTCATTTGACTGTGGCCATGCTGGAGCACCGCCTTTAGTCGAGCAAATCAACACCAGGACTTATCCTTTGTAAGCCTAGTACTTATTCTATCGGTCTCTTTTGCCGAACCGCTAAGTTATGGGAACGCAAACACACCAACATCGGTTGTCAAGCGATGTTGCGCGGACAAACACAGACACACAAACATATGCACACACACACACACACTCATATATATATACATATATACGACGGGCTTCTTTCAGTTTCCGTCTACCAAATCCACTCACAAGGCTTTGATCGGCTCGAGGCTATAAGTAGAAGACACTTGCCCCAGGTGCCACGCAGTGGGACTGAACCCGGAACCATGTGGTTCTTGAGCAAGCTACTTACCACATAGCCACTCATTGAACACTTAATTAATTTTTAATATACAACAATAGCGATTTTTTTGTTTCTTTTTATTTCGTGAAACCTGACTTTTGTGGTTAAGAAGTCCGAGTTGCAATCACTTGGGTCCAGATTCACTCCCATTGCACGACATTTTCACACCTATTGAAACTTATTCTGAATACTTAAACCATATTCCCTCCTCTTACCGCCTACCTATAGGACCATCAGTGGCTTTATTTTTACTCCGTTCTTTATCTCCTCTTCCCACTACTCTTGCTAAAACACATGCACTTACTGTCCTCGTGCATATGGCTCTATATAAGATCACTCGGTCGTTAACTCTAATTATGACAATGCATTAATATGAATCTCTCAAGTACTTTACTTTTCTTTGAAGAAGGAAGCGGTGGCCAATAACGGATATACCGTAAATCATCGAGTATAGTCCGCCCTTAAGTATAATACGCAGGGGATTTTTAGGGGGTTGTACTTTTGAAAAACCTACACCTTGTGTATAATATGCACCCCTTCTCTAACTAGAGTCGTGCGTAATTAAGCCAGCAGCACCTAGTCGAACAAACACTTCCGCGCATGCGTAATACAATAATGGTGATGTTCTTAACTGTTATATGGGAATGTAAATATGTTTGCAAATTGTTTTTTTACATGTTATTCTGTGTACCGAATACTCTTATTTTAATAAATGTTGCTTACTGCAATTTATGGATGGTTCTTTTATGACTTCATTGCTTTCAGGCTTAGCTTAAGGTATTTTCGCGCCCGACATCACAAAATGCATCTGGATAAACATTGCCGGACAGCAAATAGAGACTCGGACATTGCTTAGAAAATATTTTTCATTTTAAACCTCGTATATAGTATGCTCTAGGCATTTTGACCTTTAAATTTTTGGAAAAAAGTGAGAATTATACTCGAGGGTTTACGGTAAATCTCATTTATTTGTCTGGACAACTGGTCCCCTAGAAACGGTCGTCGGACTTTTAATACTTAAACCTTTTATATTTTACCTTAATTCTGTGGTATCACTTTTATTCTCTAAGTCGCACTATGTATATATTTTTTTAATATATTTTTGATGTGTTTATATATTTATGTATTAATATATTTTTTTATGTCTTGATAAGTCTATATTTATATATCTATATATTTTTAATGCTTTTGATGTATTAAATATATCTTTCAAACTTCATGCTTGTTGATTCTATGACTGAATGTACGTATTATTATATGTGAATTGATTTAATTAATTTGATTCTCATTTCTATATTCCTCTTAACACCTCAAGTTCGAATCTCTTGAGCACTTCAAAGTGCTGTCTATACATTGGAAAATTATTATTTCTCTCTTAAATATAATAATAATAATAATAATAATAATAATAATAATAATAATAATAATAATAATAATGATATATATATATATATATATATATATATATATATATATAGTGTGTGTGTGTATTACTGGTTACAGTTATTGGACTGCAACTATGCTAGGGCACCGACTCTGGAAACATGGTTGTTTCGTTCATCATCCTTAAACTCCCCTTATTCAGGGACCTTTTGAGCAAGAAAATTCTGACTGGGCCCCACCTGCAAGGTCGTGCACTGTTTATCTCGATATGAGATCACCACGTCGGGTACACATGGTTTTGATGCATGTGCCTGATATACCCTTTTCAAACGGGTAGCATGATGGGTATATTGGGTTTCGTACCCCAGTGTTATTTTTATGACATGCACTGCTCTCTCACTCAATAATGATGATGACGATGATGATGATGATGATGATAATAATAATATAATAATAATAATAATAATAATAATAATAATAACAATGATAATAATAATAATAATTATAACAATGATAATAATAATAATTATAATAATGATGATGATGATGATGACGACTTCATTTATTTGCGACCAGGGCGAAGGATGAGAGGAAAATGCAAAGTCAGGTACAAAATGTGGGGGTTTACTTATAATGAAATGATAAAATGAATGAATAAATAAATAGCAAAAAAAAAAAGAGTAAATATACACGATATACAATAAAGAGGAAGTAAA